>NC_069501.1:1185386681-1185601681 GCF_027579735.1 Bombina bombina | reverse complement strand
GTGTAGCTTTTTTGCACCTACTTGTAAACAGCAAAAGGTTTAGTTTGCTTACAAAACCATACACAGCTTTGGTCCAGTATCCATTGAGGTGGTAACGTTTGGAAACTGGTGATAAAAACATTTATCTCTATTAAAGTCTATGGATAATTTTTATTTTATCACCTGTTTTCGATCTTTACTGTCCTCAATGGAAACTAGTCCTTAGTCTGCAACCACATTGCTGTTCCTTAAAGGGATACTAAGCCCACATTTTTTTCTTTCATGATTCAGTTAGATCACTGGTTTTCAAACCTGTCCTCAGAGCTCCATAACAGGCCACATTTTGAGGATACCTGAACTAGAGCACAGGTTAAACCATCAGCTGATTAGTAAACACGGTTATTTTACCTGCTCTCACCCAAGGTTATCCAGAAAAACTGGACTGTTGGGGAGGCCTGAGGACAGGTTTGAAAACCAGTCAGATAGAGCAACTTTCTAATTTACTCCTATTATCAATTTTTCTTCGTTCTCTTGATATCTTTATTTTAAAAAGGCCAGCATAATTTTGGCTCAGCACCTAGGTAGTGCTGCCAATCAGTGCTACCCAGAGGTCTGAACCAAAATAGGCCGGCTCCTAAGTGTACATTCCTGCTTTTTCAATAATAAATAATAGGAGTAAATAAGAAAGTTGCTTAAAATTGCCTGTTCTATCCGAATCATGAAAGAAAAAAAATTGGGCTTGGTATCCCTTTAATTTAAAAAACAAACAAAAAAAAAACAACACTAAAATGATTGTCAAGTTTAGTGGGTCAAAATATGTGAGAGTTTAGTAGGGAATGTGTTTTTGTAAATTTACTGATGCAATAGCTGTTTTGCAAGCACATTTTTTATAAGTTTTATTAATTAACTGAAAAAAACCTTAAGCCATAGTTTTTATTCTTTTTCTTAAGTGGTGTAAAAATAAATATAAATGTGTTTAATCTTATACACGTGGACAACCAGAGCTAGCCTGCGTCTTCTGGACCTGTAAGACATTGCACAGCGTGCTAATGAGAGTACCAGTAACATTTTCCCGTGACTTATAAGCTAAAGCCATTTTTTCATCCATGTGGATAATCTTTAATAACATGAAAATAGATCTGCACCGACCTGTAATGGAATATCTGAAGTGAAATACTTATTTTCCAGGAAAAAAAAGCAGTTATCTCAGAATGTCATTGATTTTTTGTGAATACCGTCTCATAAATGTAGTAGCTTGTAGAAAAAAAAGACAACAATTATACTTCGTACAATCAAGGAGACTCCTTGTACCTAGCTAGTAGTGTTGCTCTTTGTTTAATTAAATCTGCATAAACATAGATATGTATAATACAGTATACCACTAGCTGCTGTTCTTTATATTGTTTTTTTTAATGCACATGTAATTTTCTAGTCCCTATGAAAGTCTTTTGTGATATTCAAATGGCATTCGCAAATGTAATTTACTAATGTGACTCAGACGTTCATATCTTTATGGTAAAAAAATCTCTCACGTTTTGAAAATATGTATGAGATTGTCAGTTCCCTTGGCACATGGCTGCCGAACCTGAGGCCCTCATTATGGTCCTCCAGAGTTAAACCCTGTCTCTTCTTTCTCTGTCCTTATAATTGTCTCTCTCTTCTCCAACCTCATTCTCTTTTCTTCCACCCTCTCATCTAATGATTAGACAGCTTATCTGACGTGCTTTAATATTTCCTTTGTTTTAGTAATTGCAAACTCCTTTTAAATTGTGGTGTTTAAGAAATACTTTCAGCAAGAATAGGCTTTAAACTTCCAGCATTATACTGTGCAATGTAATTTATTTTCCATCTGTATAAAGTGGTATTGAGACCAATGCCTCTTCTTCCCTTACAGAACAACTTTCCAATTTACTTTTATCATCGGATTTGCTTTGCTTCTTTTGGTATTCTTTGTTGAAAGCTAAACCTAGGTAGGCTCATATGGTAATTTATAAGCCTTTAAAGGCCACCTCTTACCTCAGTGCATTTTGACAGTTGTTTACAGCTAGACAGCGTTAGCTCAAGTGTGCCATATAAATAACATTGTACTCACTCCTGTGGAGTTCCCTAGAAGTCAGCACTGATTGGCTAAAATGTATGTCTGGCAAAAGAACTGAAATTAGACAAGGTAATCACAGAAGTAAAAAAAAGTGTATTAATATAATATATAATATATGGTTATGCAAGACTGGGGAATAGGTAATAAAGGGATTATCTATCTTTTTAAACAATAACATTTCTGGAGTAGACTGTTCCTTTAAAGATAGGAAAGTCAATTTGTTTTACTCAATGGCTGTAATCTCTTACTCATCTGGGACTACTGGAAAATTGTAATCACACAAACGAAAATATTTTTGTATAAGAACCAAGTGGTCTTATACATCTCTAACCTGATTGAAGCAATACCATTTTCCCTTGCTCGCATGTATTATGTTAGTTTCACCCTAACTGCAAACCTTTATCAAATATTTCTAGCCCCGTACAAAGATTGCGAATTATATCATAATAGAAACACTGCTTTTTAAATGACGTGTTTCCATGTTACAATATTGCCTCGCTAGATTTCCTACTGCTCTATTGTTAACAGAAGCCTTAAAATAGCCGGCTTTATTTTAACCGAATTTAAACATGATGTGCCTTCAGATTTCATTTAAAACCCTACTAATTCTAGGCATTTTAGCGCAAACTTTTTTCGAGTATAGTTTTGCAATACTGACCTACAGTAAGTGAAGGGTTTATCCTTTCTTTCATGTAATTAGCAAGAGTCCATGAGCTAGTGACGTATGGGATATACATTCTTACCAGGAGGGGCAAAGTTTCCCAAACCTCAAAATGCCTATAAATACACCCCTCACCACACCCACAATTCAGTTTTACAAACTTTGCCTCCGATGGAGGTGGTGAAGTAAGTTTGTGCTAGATTCTACGTTGATATGCGCTCCGCAGCAAGTTGGAGCCCGGTTTTCCTCTCAGCGTGCAGTGAATGTCAGAGGGATGTGAAGAGAGTATTGCCTATTTGAATGCAGTGATCTCCTTCTACGGGGTCTATTTCATAGGTTCTCTGTTATCGGTCGTAGAGATTCATCTCTTACCTCCCTTTTCAGATCGACGATATACTCTTATATATACCATTACCTCTGCTGATTTTCGTTTCAGTACTGGTTTGGCTTTCTACAAACATGTAGATGAGTGTCCTGGGGTAAGTAAATCTTATTTTCTGTGACACTCTAAGCTATGGTTGGGCACTTTGTTATAAAGTTCTAAATATATGTATTCAAACATTTATTTGCCTTGACTCAGAATGTTCAACTTTCCTTATTTTTCAGACAGTCAGTTTCATATTTGGGATAATGCATTTGAATTAATCATTTTTTTCTTACCTTCAAAAATTTGACACTTTTTTCCCTGTGGGCTGTTAGGCTCGCGGGGGCTGAAAATGCTTCATTTTATTGCGTCATTCTTGGCGCGGACTTTTTGGCGCAAAAAATTATTTTCCGTTTCCGGCGTCATACGTGTCGCCGGAAGTTGCGTCATTTTTTTGACGTTATTTTGCGCCAAAGATGTCGGCGTTCCGGATGTGGCATCATTTTGGCGCCAAAAGCATTTAGGCGCCAAATAATGTGGGCGTCTGATTTGGCGCTAAAAAATATGGGCGTCTCTTTTATCTCCACATTATTTAAGTCTCATTTTTTATTGCTTCTGGTTGCTAGAAGCTTGCTCTTGGCATTCTTTCCCATTCCTGAAACTGTCATTTAAGGAATTTGTTCAATTTTGCTTTATATGTTGTTTTTTCTCTTACATATTGCAAGATGTCTCACGTTGCATCTGAGTCAGAAGATACTACAGGAAAATCGCTGTCTAGTGCTGGATCTACCAAAGCTAAGTGTATCTGCTGTAAATTTTTGGTAGCTATTCCTCCGGCTGTTGTTTGTATTGATTGTCATGACAAACTTGTTAATGCAGATAATATTTCCTTTAGTAAAGTACCATTGCCTGTTGCAGTTCCTTCAACATCTAAGGTGCAGAATGTTCCTGATAACATAAGAGATTTTGTTTCTGAATCCATAAAGAAGGCTATGTCTGTTATTTCTCCTTCTAGTAAACGTAAAAAATCTTTTAAAACTTCTCTCCCTACAGATGAATTTTTAAATGAACATCATCATTCTGATTCTGATGACTCTTCTGGTTCAGAGGATTCTGTCTCAGAGGTTGATGCTGATAAATCTTCATATTTATTTAAAATGGAATTTATTCGTTCTTTACTTAAAGAAGTACTAATTGCTTTAGAAATAGAGGATTCTGGTCCTCTTGATACTAATTCTAAACGTTTGGATAAGGTATTTAAAGCTCCTGTGGTTATTCCAGAAGTTTTTCCTGTTCCTAATGCTATTTCTGCAGTAATTTCCAAAGAATGGGATAAATTGGGTAATTCATTTACTCCTTCTAAAACGTTTTAAGCAATTATATCCTGTGCCGTCTGACAGATTAGAATTTTGGGACAAAATCCCTAAAGTTGATGGGGCTATTTCTACCCTTGCTAAACGTACTACTATTCCTACGTCAGATGGTACTTCGTTTAAGGATCCTTTAGATAGGAAAATTGAATCCTTTCTAAGAAAAGCTTATCTGTGTTCAGGTAATCTTCTTAGACCTGCTATATCTTTGGCTGATGTTGCTGCAGCTTCAACTTTTTGGTTGGAAACTTTAGCGCAACAAGTAACACATCATGATTCTCATGATATTATTATTCTTCTTCAGCATGCTAATAATTTTATCTGTGATGCCATTTTTGATATTATCAGAGTTGATGTCAGGTTTATGTCTCTAGCTATTTTAGCTAGAAGAGCTTTATGGCTTAAAACTTGGAATGCTGATATGGCTTCTAAATCAACTCTACTTTCTATTTCTTTCCAGGGTAACAAATTATTTGGTTCTCAGTTGGATTCTATTATTTCAACTGTTACTGGTGGGAAAGGAACTTTTTTACCACAGGATAAAAATCTAAAGGTAAAAACAGGGCTAATAATCGTTTTCGTTCCTTTCGTTTCAACAAAGAACAAAAGCCTGATCCTTCATCCTCAGGAGCAGTTTCAGTTTGGAAACCATCTCCAGTCTGGAATAAATCCAAGCCAGCTAGAAAGGCAAAGCCTGCTTCTAAGTCCACATGAAGGTGCGGCCCTCATTCCAGCTCAGCTGGTAGGGGGCAGGTTACGTTTTTTCAAGGAAATTTGGATCAATTCTGTTCACAATCCTTGGATTCAGAACATTGTTTCAGAAGGGTACAGAATTGGTTTCAAGATGAGACCTCCTGCAAAGAGATTTTTTCTTTCCCGTGTCCCAGTAAATCCAGTAAAAGCTCAAGCATTTCTGAATTGTTTCAGATCTAGAGTTGACTGGAGTAATTATGCCAGTTCCAGTTCCGGAACAGGGGATGGGGTTTTATTCAAATCTCTTCATTGTACCAAAGAAGGAGAATTCCTTCAGACCAGTTCTGGATCTAAAAATATTAAATCGTTATGTAAGGATACCAACGTTCAAGATGGTAACTGTAAGGACTATCTTGCCTTTTGTTCAGCAAGGGAATTATATGTCCACAATAGATTTACAGGATGCATATCTGCATATTCCGATTCATCCAGATCATTATCAGTTCCTGAGATTCTCTTTTCTGGACAAGCATTACCAGTTTGTGGCTCTGCCGTTTGGCCTAGCTACAGCTCCAAGAATTTTTTACAAAGGTTCTCGGTGCCCTTCTGTCTGTAATCAGAGAACAGGGTATTGTGGTATTTCCTTATTTGGACGATATCTTGGTACTTGCTCAGTCTTTACATTTAGCAGAATCTCATACGAATCGACTTGTGTGGTTTCTTCAAGATCATGGTTGGAGGATCAATTTACCAAAAAGTTCATTGATTCCTCAGACAAGGGTAACCTTTCTGGGTTTCCAGATGGATTCAGTGTCCATGACTCTGTCTTTAACAGACAAGAGACGTCTAAAATTAATTTCAGCTTGTCGAAACCTTCAGTCACAATCATTCCCTTCGGTAGCCTTATGCATGGAAATTCTAGGTCTTATGACTGCTGCATCGGACGCGATCCCCTTTGCTCGTTTTCACATGCGACCTCTTCAGCTCTGTATGCTGAACCAGTGGTGCAAGGATTACACAAAGATATCTCAATTAATATCTTTAAAACCGATTGTTCGACACTCTCTAACGTGGTGGACAGATCACCATCGTTTAATTCAGGGGGCTTCTTTTGTGCTTCCGACCTGGACTGTAATTTCAACAGATGCAAGTCTCACAGGTTGGGGAGCTGTGTGGGGATCTCTGACGGCACAAGGAGTTTGGGAATCTCAGGAGGTGAGATTACCGATCAATATTTTGGAACTCCGTGCAATTTTCAGAGCTCTTCAGTTTTGGCCTCTTCTGAAGAGAGAATCGTTCATTTGTTTTCAGACAGACAATGTCACAACTGTGGCATACATCAATCATCAAGGAGGGACTCACAGTCCTCTAGCTATGAAAGAAGTATCTCGAATTTTGGTTTGGGCGGAATCCAGCTCCTGTCTAATCTCTGCGGTTCATATCCCAGGTATAGACAATTGGGAAGCGGATTATCTCAGTCGCCAAACGTTGCATCCGGGCGAATGGTCTCTTCACCCAGAGGTATTTCTTCAGATTGTTCAAATGTGGGAACTTCCAGAAATAGATCTGATGGCGTCTCATCTAAACAAGAAACTTCCCAGGTATCTGTCCAGATCCCGGGATCCTCAGGCGGAGGCAGTGGATGCATTATCACTTCCTTGGAAGTATCATCCTGCCTATATCTTTCCGCCTCTAGTTCTTCTTCCAAGAGTAATCTCCAAGATTCTGAAGGAATGCTCGTTTGTTCTGCTGGTAGCTCCAGCATGGCCTCACAGGTTTTGGTATGCGGATCTTGTCCGGATGGCCTCTTGCCAACCGTGGACTCTTCCGTTAAGACCAGACCTTCTGTCTCAAGGTCCTTTTTTCCATCAGGATCTGAAATCCTTAAATTTAAAGGTATGGAGATTGAACGCTTGATTCTTGGTCACAGAGGTTTCTCTGACTCTGTGATTAATACTATGTTACAGGCTCGTAAATCTGTATCTAGAGAGATATATTATAGAGTCTGGAAGACTTATATTTCTTGGTGTCTTTCTCATCATTTTTCTTGGCATTCTTTTAGAATACCGAGAGTATTACAGTTTCTTCAGGATGGTTTAGATAAGGGTTTGTCTGCAAGTTCCTTGAAAGGACAAATCTCTGCTCTTTCTGTTCTTTTTCACAGAAAGATTGCTATTCTTTCTGATATTCATTGTTTTGTACAAGCTTTGGTTCGTATAAAGCCTGTCATTAAGTCAATTTCTCCTCCTTGGAGTTTGAATTTGGTTCTGGGGGCGCTTCAAGCTCCTCCATTTGAACCTATGCATTCATTGGACATTAAATTACTTTCTTGGAAAGTTTTGTTCCTTTTGGCCATCTCTTCTGCCAGAAGAGTTTCTGAATTATCTGCTCTTTCTTGTGAGTCTCCTTTTCTGATTTTTCATCAGGATAAGGCGGTGTTGCGAACTTCTTTTGAATTTTTACCTAAAGTTGTGAATTCCAACAACATTAGTAGAGAAATTGTGGTTCCTTCATTATGTCCTAATCCTAAGAATTCTAAGGAGAAATCGTTGCATTCTTTGGATGTTGTTAGAGCTTTGAAATATTATGTTGAAGCTACTAAATCTTTCCGAAAGACTTCTAGTCTATTTGTTATCTTTTCCGGTTCTAGAAAAGGCCAGAAAGCTTCTGCCATTTCTTTGGCATCTTGGTTGAAATCTTTAATTCATCTTGCCTATGTTGAGTCGGGTAAAACTCCGCCTCAGAAAATTACAGCTCATTCTACTAGGTCAGTTTCTACTTCCTGGGCGTTTAGGAATGAAGCTTCGGTTGATCAGATTTGCAAAGCAGCAACTTGGTCCTCTTTGCATACTTTTACTAAATTCTACCATTTTGATGTATTTTCTTCTTCTGAAGCAGTTTTTGGTAGAAAAGTACTTCAGGCAGCGGTTTCAGTTTGAATCTTCTGCTTATGTTTTTCATTAAACTTTATTTTGGGTGTGGATTATTTTCAGCAGGAATTGGCTGTCTTTATTTTGTCCCTCCCTCTCTAGTGACTCTTGTGTGGAAAGATCCACATCTTGGGTAGTCATTATCCCATACGTCACTAGCTCATGGACTCTTGCTAATTACATGAAAGAAAACATAATTTATGTAAGAACTTACCTGATAAATTCATTTCTTTCATATTAGCAAGAGTCCATGAGGCCCGCCCTTTTTTTGTGGTGGTTATGATTTTGTATAAAGCACAATTATTCCAATTCCTTATTTTATATGCTTTCGCACTTTTTTATCACCCCACTTCTTGGCTATTCGTTAAACTGAATTGTGGGTGTGGTGAGGGGTGTATTTATAGGCATTTTGAGGTTTGGGAAACTTTGCCCCTCCTGGTAGGAATGTATATCCCATACGTCACTAGCTCATGGACTCTTGCTAATATGAAAGAAATTAATTTATCAGGTAAGTTCTTACATAAATTATGTTTTTTTACATTTTTTGTATTATACGCGGAGAGCTCAGGATTTATTATTATTATTATTATTATTAAACAGGTGCTAAAATTACTTACACATTTTTATTTTTTTGTATTTGTGCTTCCAAAGTGCTTTATACAAAACAAACTTCTCTCCAGCATATTTGGTAAAAAGCCAGACACAATCTAAAGCAAAATAAATTGTACTTTTTCTTTGATGCGGTATCCAAGAGGATTGAATCTAATTGAGATTGTCCCGGCAGCTTTTATTAGGCAAAGTTCATGCTCCTTATTGATTTAGTTCTAAATGCTGGAAAGCAAAGCCTGCAGTCATTGTATCTCTGCCTATACAGACTTATTGCAAGTGTTGATTATAAGCAGATTGTTCAGTTTGCTAATGATTCATGTCTATTAAAGAATCAATATCTCTTCATAAATCTTATAGCATCTACAAGGTACAGGAGCTGGCAATGCTAAAACAAGCGCACGGATGAAACTTAACTGAAATAATATTTGTAACCGTTAATCCAACCATGAGATGCATCATTTAGAGTTTATTTCATTTTGTATCAAATGTAATATTTATTACAGGTTACTAGTCAGGGAGAAAGTCCCCCTCTCAATGTTAAAGGGATATGAAAGGCTAACATTTTCTTTTGTTAATCAGGCAGGATACCATTTAATAGAAAGTTTCCAATGTACTTCTATTAGCAATTTGCTTTGTCCCCATGCTATTCTGTGTTGAAGAGATACCTAGACATCTGGAGCACTACATAGCAGGAAATAGTGCTGCTGTCTAGTGCTCTTGCAAACCTGCTGTCATATGTTGTTCCATATGTGGCTCCTTAACATATATCACTGCTTTAGAAAAAAAAAAAAAAGATACTAAGAGAACAAAGAAAAAGTGATACTATAAGTAAATTAGAAAGTTGTTTATAATTGTATGCTCTATCTGAAACATAAAAGAAAAATGCTGGCTTTCACGTCCCTTTAAATCCTGGGAATTCTTACTAGTCCAGGACTATATGTGCATACAAGCTACTTTCTCAATTATATAGATCCATTTCTTGACTTTAAAGGGTCATTAAGCTGCACTGTACAACTGTTACTATTCGCTATGCTATTGTAACTGTGCCTGCAGCTGTCTTCAAAGTCGTTCTTTTATTTTAACCCCTTACAATTATCAATGAGTGAAGCTCTGTATTATCACACTGGGCTCCGCCATCTTGGAGCTTATATTTTATTATTTAACTTTTAAACTGGGCAAAAAAACTGCAAAGATGTAACTCTTCTGCTCTCTATTATGTGAGCTAACCTGAAGTGCAAGGTACAGCAGTCAAAAAGCAGATCTGTGAAAGTGCACTGCCTCTGTCACATGATGCAACAATACGAGACCTACAAGATGGCGGTGCCCTTTGGTATGATGTGTAACATTGTTTTAAAGTAAATATTGGAAAGACAATGTTTTAGGTGTTATAAGGGTTGCTCTATAATTTGATCTCCGTTAGTTATTAGTGGTTTTATAGCAGTTGTGATTAAAGTACAGTGTTTATAATTTGTTCCCCATTAGTTATTAGTGGTTTTATAGCAGTGTTTATAATTTGTAACCCTAGAAAAGGAATAAAGCAATTTATAAATAGACTAGAGCATTGCATGTATAAAAGTGTAGGTGTTACAAGATTATTTGCCCTTGGTACAGTATGTTTGTGTGCACCCTCCTGTGCGCTAAGTATCAGGTCTAGCATGTAAATAGCAAAAGCCTTTTGTAACTGGAATGTTATTTTCTTTAGACAAGTATGCGCTTACTAGACTATACGGTTTTATACAGAAGATCTTAAGCAGCACTTAATGGTGAAGTCACAAGGTGTAATCGCATAAAGAATGTTATCATTTTGTTAAAAGCCTGCTGTTTTTACTAAATTGAATGTATTTGGTTACTATGTAATAAAGAGGCAGTCTAGTAGAAACTGAAATGCAAACCAGTGTATTTGAGTTTAATTTAGAAGCATTTTTGCACTAGTCTTTTAAAGGTTTAGTAAAACACCTTGAGATTTTTATAAAATGTTTTTATTTTGCATAGTAAAGCTGCTTTTCAATATACTTTCATTATTTAATTTGCCCCTTTTTCCATGTAATTTAGCTAGGAAAATTGTGGATTTTTGAATTCTCAGAACCTGAAAGGCATCCTGCTGACTTATCAAGGCTAACCCTGCTACACATCTATCCTTTTTGGCTTTAACAGATAAGAATTGCCAAACAATGTAGTTTATTTTATCATTATGATCGTCACTAGCCTTGTTGTCTGCAGACTCAAGTCCAGATTGGCTCTTACAAATAGTTGGTGGAGTTTGACTATTGAAAAACAATTGCAGCAAGCAATGTCTTGTAATTACAAGGGATTTACTTTCTCTTTAAACAATAGCAAACACTTTTGATAAGCATGAGCAAATAGCATTGTTAAACAATTACTGGTACCCGTATGAAATATATTAAAGAAAATTCATACCTTTTAAAAATATTTTGATGTTGCTCATTTGAACCTTGAAGTTTCCTTCCTCCTCCTGGTACTGTCAGTGTATTTGGAATCCTAGAGATAACGCAATGCAAATTAAATTTCTACAGCACTTGCACACTTATGCTGATAGTAAGCAGCACACTAGCTATGTTAAATTTAAGTAGCATACCTGCAGGTACCGTCACATCATTTATCAGTAATGTTCTGTGGCGGCACTATTTCTGATTCAGATGTGCACCTCTACACATAATCTAAGTAACTATATTTGAGCAGCCACATGCTCTAAGTGCAGATGCATGGGACCTACAGCCATATGGTCTGCAGGTCACATGTACAATAGCTGACATCCTTTACTAGAACTATTTTTGTGTCAGAGTATTTTGCAAAAATAATTTCTGTGCATTTCAATTTTCACTATAATTTACCTTTAAAGATGCAATTTCTTATCTCTCAGAACTTTATTCTTACATATGTAATTAAATATTTCATTTATATTTGCACAAATATATCTAAAGCTATAGAAACTAAATTACAGATCAGACACTAAACAAATCAAATGTTTTTTAGCAGTGTCCTGTATTCAGCACAGTTTAGTGACTATATGTACTTTAATTTAATTTTAACATATTTTAATGTACCTCTTTACACAATTTGTTTCCATTAATACAATACAGTAACAATACAATATTGAACATGGTTTACTGAATGCTGTGAAATAAAGAAATGCTATAAAATTTAATACTGCTCTGGAAAGATGAATGCACTTATGAATGTGTGTGTGTGTATATATATATATATATATATATATATATATGTATCTGTATGTATATATACATGTGTGTGTTTTCTTAATTTTTTTAAGCTGTGCTCATTAATGTCATTGAAATTGTGCAAAATAAATGTCAACACGTTTCTAACAATATAGCAGAATATGTTCTAATATGGGATAGATATGTATTTATTAGCATAGTATTGAGGTTATTCCCCTTCTCCCTCTAGTCATGGGTGCCATTATGTTGACAGAGGTGCATGAAATGTATTTAGTAGTGCTTAAAACTGACATATCACTTATAAGGCTTACACTGTCAATCACAGAATATACCTCAAGCCTTTGTAACTCAAGTTTTTCAGTGTTTTAGTTATGTCGTTTTTTTTATTTTTTATTATTTTATATCCAATAATCACTGGAAATTTGCAGAACTATGCTTAGAGTATGATATTGGTAACTAAAAGCAAACCGCATGTGCAAACATAAAGTGATTGTAAACTCTCCCCTTTTTAAAATCAGATCGGGACTGTTACTGAAAGTTTAGATGGAGATAAATTCATCAGTTGTAATTTAAGTTGCACTATAAATTGCTTTTTAAAGTAGATATAAAATTCCCCTAACTCCACAGCCCACTTTAAAAGTCAGTTTTTCTGTGAGCTAAAGGTTAGAATTGTCCAATCAGCGCTCTAGTTACAACAAAAGTGCCATATGGGGAGAGCGCTGATTGGAGAACAGTTCAAACCGCTACAACTTCATTACAACTATTGAATGAAACTCCATCTTAAATATCACTAACCGTCCGTAACTGATTTTAAAAAGGGAAGAGTTTGCCATCACTTTAAGTAGCAAAATAAAATGACTATTAACATTTTAAAATAATAATTACTGACAAAATGTGACTGCTTCTAAACCGTAATGTGTTTACAATCTGGTTATGTTATCCAGATGATATTTGTTGTAACTGAAAAAGATTTATAATATTCTTACCAATTGTTTGTAAATACATAGGAGACTTGTGTTTCATTATGCATGTATAAACTGGAAATGACATTAAAACCATACAATTACATTTGGCTTCCTGTATGTGCATATAATATCTTGTATGGGTGGAATGGTTAAATTGGTTTTGTTTATATTAAAGTCTAATATATAATTATTATTATTATTCTACTTTATAAAGCGGCAGCATATTCCGCAGCGCTGTCCATGGGTACAATTAAAATAAGTAAAACAATGATACAATACTTGTAAGAGACAAGACATAATTTGACAAACAAATACAAGAGGAATTGATGGCCCTTTTCCTGTGGGTACTTATAATCTTGTAAGGTAGGAGGGTAAGAAACAGGAGGTGGGAACTGCAAGAGTGAGAATGATGTTAATACAGAGTTATACCAGGGTAATTATTAGCTAAGTGGAATTACTTTGTTACTGATTGGGTGGTAGGCTTCTCTGAACAAAAATATCTTAGGGGAGCGTTTAAGAGAAGGCAGATTAAGGGAACTCTGATAGCGTGAGGAAGTGTATTCCAGTGGGTGGGTGCTGCATTAGAGAAATCCTACAATCTGGCATGGGAAGAGGTGATAATAGAAGATGCAATGTGCAGATTATTGTTGGATTTCAGGGGGTGGGCTGGAGTATTTTTGTTGATTAGTGAGGACAGGTAGAGGGGGGGCAGCATTGGTAAGGGCTTTGTAGGTCAGGGTGAGAATTTTGAATTTAATTCTGCTGTGAATGGGGAGCCAGTGAAGGGACTTGCAGTGAGGTGCATTTAATACAGAGCGACGAGAAAGGTGGATTATCCTGGCAGAGGCATTTAGAATGGAATGAAGGGGAGAGAGGAAGTCCAGTTAGTAGGTTATTGCAATAGTCATGTCAGGAAATTACAAGGGAGTGAATTATTTACGTAGTGGTGCCAACGCACAGAAAAGTATACATTTATGTAGGTGGTTGTGGCAGGATTTAGAGAGAGCAATTGGATGTGGGGAATGCAAGACATATTGGAGTGAAGTGTAACTCTGAGGCAGTGGATGTGGGGTGATGGGGAGGTAGAGTTTGTGTGTGTGTATATATATATATATATATATATATATATATATATATACACACTTATTTTTTGTTGAAGAAATATCTAGGTAGGCATCTGGAGCACTACATGGCAGGAAATAGTGCTCTTGCAAATGTATAACATTCTTGCAAAACTGATTCCATATAGTGCGTCAGAAATGGGCCGGCTCCTAAGCATACATCCCTGCTTTTCAACAAAAGATACCAAGAAATATTGATCATAGAATCCAGGAAAGAATGATGGATATAATCCCTGGCAAATCCAACTAATGGCAGAGATAAGACCCAATTATTCTGGCCCATTTATTTCCTTCTTAATATAAGGAGAGTCCACGGCTTCATTCCTTACTCTTGGGAAATACTGAACCTGGCCACCAGGAGGCGGCAGAGACACCCCAGCCAAAGGCTTAAATACCTCTCCCACTGCCTCTATCCCCCAGTCATTATTTACCTTTTGTCACAGGAGAATGTCAGAGAAGTGTCAGAAGATTTCGGAGTTGTTCCTCAGGAGGGATATATGCCCTTCGATATTGTACTGGAGTTTTTTTTGTTTTTGTTTTTTAAATATTTTTATTGATGCAATTGAAAATGTTGCAAACATTGCCTACAATGTTGGCATAAAAAACATTGTATACAAGTATTCACTGCTAGTCATCTTCATAAACATAACAAGTCTAAGTTGTCTAAATTTTTGTAAAAGCTCATAACAACATAGGTTCTATCGCGTAGCGTGTATCTGGTTCTGCTTAACCAAATGTCCTTGTTTTATGTTTCTTTATTGAGCTTTGCTTAATACGATAATGAGGTCACCGTCAAGTAAGGGTTGAGGGGAGGGGGTCCTGCCTGTGCTTATGGGAGTGTCAGTCTTATTTTCCTTTTCCAAATATCCAGCATCATTTTGTGTATTACAACTGTACTATTTTTAAGGTATTGGTATCCCTCCAGTTAAAGGAGTGTGTCTTACCTGCATTGTCCATTCCTTTACAGTAGGAGTTATGGGGGATTTCCAGTGCCAAGGAATTAGGGTTTTTGCGCTACTAATCAATGTGAGTAGTAGTTTATGTTTCGCCTTACATTTAAGTTTTGAGAGATTCACAAATAGTAGGATATTGGGGTCCCTAGGTATTATGGTCTCTAGAATATTGCTTTTGTGGCTAATGATGTCTGACCAGTATTGTTGGAGTCTGCAGCAGTCCCACCATATGTGTTGTATGGAGCCCTCTTCTGAGCAGCCCCTCCAGCACCTACCAGATGTTGTAGGGTACATTACTTTCAGTCTGGCTGGGGTCAGGTACCATCTCGTAAGGTACTTATAGTTGGTCTCTTGGACTTGGGCCGATATGGAGGCTGTCTCGGTGTTTATGAAAATGGTGTTCCACATTTTTAAGGGTATGGCAGTGTTGGTTGCCCCCACGTCTTTGTATATTTAGGGAGATGGTCTTTTTCTGGTATTAAGAGTTTCTTGTATATTATCGATATTAAGTGAGAGGGAGGTTTTCTTCATAAATGGAAAGAGTACACAGCTGCATTCATTTCTTTTGGGAAATTCAGAACCTGGCCACCAGGAGGAGGCGAAGACACCCCAGCCAAAGGCTTAAATACTCCTCCCACTTCCCTTGTCCCCCAGTCATTCTTTGCCTTTCGTCCCAGGAGGTTGGCAGAGATGTGTCAGAAGTTTTCGATAGTCTCTTATGGAGGGTAGTACTCTTCAGTATGGGACTGGAGTTTTAAGTAGTCCTGTCAGCCTCTCAGTGAGAGCATGGATGAAAGTTAAAGTCCGGAGATGCAGGGAAAGTCTTTCTGCAAAACCATCCTGACTCATATTAACAGCTCCACAAGTAATCAGCGTTGACGAGTTTCGCTGCCTGCTTTTTTCTCTCAAGTCCATGGCAGAAGCAACGCTACTATCTGTCACACTTGAAGGGCCGTGTTCCTGTTCCACGGCATAGATTCCGGTAAGATCGTTTTATTTTACTTTCATCATAGATGTATTGTAATTTCAACTGTTTATCCGAGAGGGGCTACAACCTTTCGGGGATAACTTTAACATAGGGTCTCAGTGAGGCTCTCCTGTGGGGGATTATTGAACAGGGGGGGGTTCTAATCATGTTTGTTATGTGATTCTGTCTGCTACTGTGTAGTATTGCTTCGGCTCATGGCTATTTTGGAACATAACTGCCTATGTCTAGTGACGCAGCCTTTTCGGTTGGGCATGCTTTTGCATGGACTGCACGGTTTACCTTGTGACTTCATTTCTGTTTTCCTGACCGCATGGCGACGGAGAAATCCTGGTCCGCTGGTATCTGGTTCTCTGGAGGCAGCAGTGTCCCAGTTATGGAGGATTCTTGGAGACGAATGTCTCTGATTCAGACTCTAATTTTTGCGAAGAATATGAATTGGCCCGGGTGATACATGCCCATCAGTTATGTTCCGAATGCTCTGTTCCTCGGGATTGTGGTATCGGGTGCCCACTGAGCCATCCATCTCTGGCGATTCTTTTTCTCACGAGACAAGTTACCTACCATCAACTCTTACTACACATGCAGGTAACCCAAACGCTACTTATCTTTTCTAGGGAGTGTGACCTGTTCCCACCGGAGGTTATGACACTGTTCCGCATGGCCATATCTTTGGCACTGGCGCATCTGCACCTCCCGGGAGTTTCGTATTGTCCGTGTTTCGTTAACCGGGGCTCGTCAGGCATGGAATCGCCTGGTCCAGTTCAGCCTTCCGAGGGAGCGACTGCCCTTGAGGCCTCAGGGGGGTCAACCTTCGGGGCCGGTATTTCCTTTTGTCCCGGTGGAGGTATGTTGCGCCTTTCGTTATAGACTGGCGCGCCTTTGTGTCCTACTAAGGCATGTTTTTCGCTTTGCTGGAGGATCCCATGCTTAATGGGTCTGGGGATTCTCAGTCTTACTCTTCGACTGGCTTGCATACATAGACATAAGCTGATGAAGTAATCTTCTTATAGTCTTTGTTATCTGTGTATTCTTTTCCAGTTCTGAGCTTGGATGTCTCGGATGTCTTTCCGTTCTTCCTGGGCGATAACCTACGGGTTGCCTTATCTTTTATTTTCATCCGGTGAGGATGATTTTTATTTGGTCTAAAGCTCATGTTGTGGTGTGATGTTTCCTTCAGGAAATTTCCTTTCTGTAATTGATACTCGCGATTTTGTGGTCGCACTGTTTACAAAAGTCTGTCTGACTGTTCTTTATCCCTCCATCATCGGGGGAGACTCTATGTGGCCTTGATAGAGCTGGGGCCCTTGGTTTCAGGCTGGTCCTGACTGGGTACAAATTTTTCTGTCTTTGAGGCCTAGTTCAGACACGTGGCACCTTTTTAGGTCCGGTTGGTCCGGTGAGGGCGCCTAGTGATCACAATATGATTTGTGTGGTTGTCTTGTTTTATTTTACAAGCTTCAACTAGCATCCTGAAAGGACTTAAGGGTCAGTGGTTGCTTAGGTGCATTGGGGATTGGTTCAATATATATGTATGTATATCACAAAAAGCCTTCAGCACTGTAATCTTTTGAATACTTTATTGGAACAAACAGCAACGTTTCGAGGAATTAACCTCTTAAGCATGCTAATAATGTGGTGATTACATTACATTTAAATACTCTTTAATTGTCCTCTCAGGGACCTATGGTCGCCATCTAGTGGTTATACAAAAAACCTACACCTTTAAAAACAATGTATAAGTGGTAACATTAAAAACAATGGGATAACACTTTATCAGATAACTATACATTTTTAAATAAACATTGTAGCACTTGTAACTACATTGGCAATGTTAGCCTAAGTGTTTTGCAGTATGGAGCTACTAGGCATAATACTTTTACCAAACCTTTTTTATATGTTTCTATTGTATACAGAGATAACTATACATTTTTAAATAAACATTGTAGCACTTGTAACTACAATGGCAATCTTAAACCTGTTATGTTAGCCTAAGTGTTTTGCAGTATGGAGCTACTAGGCATAATACTTTTACCAAACCTTTTTTATATGTTTCTATTATATACAGAGCTAACCAATATTGACATACTCTAAATTGATATACTCATAATTGATCTGTTCTGGGTTCGGTGGAACTTTATCATTACTACAGGTCAGGAAAGCCATTTCTTGTTAATTTCGTCATATACAGGGGCTTATCATTAAAAACATGATAGATCGAAGTCCCTATTGAGCCCTCTTGGGATCAATGTGTCAAAGTGGTGTATCCACCACATTTCACGCTGTTTTAATAGTTATTCTCTATTAGCTCCATTGCGTTTAAAATTAATGTGTTCTATTATTTGCCACCTGAGTTGGCTGACTGTGTGACCTTTCTCTATGAAGTGCTTAGAAAGAGGGGCGTCTATGTTCTTTCTTCTAATATTGGATCTGTGTTGTGTAAGTCTTTCCCTTATAAATTGGGTAGTTTCCCCCAAATAGATCAAAGAGCACGGGCACTTAATTAGATAAATGACGTAACTACTATTGCATGTATGTAACCCATTTATCTGATATTCTTTACCACTGTGAGGATTATTAGAAGCTACTGCCCTTTATTATAGAGTTGCAGCTGGCACAGTTTAAACAAGGGTAACATCTCCTGCTTTTACCACCAATATAAGTCTGTTTAATCTATCTCTATCAGGTCCTACATCTGATCTAACAAGTTGGTCTCTGATGTTACTAACTCTCCTGTAGGCCATCATTGGTGGTTCATTAAACTCTTTAATATGGGGATTGCAATCTCTTAACACATGCCAGTTCTTTTTAATGGCTTTCCTAATAGCTTCATGTGTGGATTATACTGAGACACAAAAACCAGTTTATTAGATGTCTTCACTTCCTGTTGATGTTCTCTTAGTTTGGGTTGTTCTATCTCTCGAATTTTATCCTCAATTAACTTACGTGGGTAACCTCTAGCCATATATTTGTTAGCCATTTCATTAAGTCTTTTTTTGCACAATATGTCATTACTGACGATTCTTTTGACTCTTGTAAACTGACTTTTAGGGTGTGAATCTATGAGTCTCTTGGGGTGAAAACTTGTATATTGTAACAAAGTGTTCTTGTCTGTATCCTTTGTGTAAAGATCTACATTAAGGAGATTAATTCCCTTTGAAACACATGTATCCAAAAAAGAAACCTTTTGTTCGCTATAGTTAACTGTGAATTGAAGTCCACTCACCATAGTGTTCAATTCATTCACAAAATCCAATAGGCTCTCAACGCTGCCCCACCACACGCCAAAGATGTCATCTATGTATCTCCACCAGATGGCGCCATATATCTTAAATAGTATGTTTTCATATACAAAGCGTTCTTCAAATTCGCTCATAAATAAATTGGCGTATGATGGGGCAATGTTGGAGCCCATAGCTGTTCCCCTCTTCTGTCTGTACCACTGATCCTGAAACAGGAAAAAATTCCAAAATAAAATCAATCTGAGTAATTCTTCCAGAAATTGACACTGTGGTATAGAATACCTGCTGTTCACCATGAAAGTCTTTCTGACTACGGCTATGCCTGTCTCATGTTTTATTGAAGTATAGAGACTTTTGACGTCCATGGTGAACAGCAGGTATCTATCCGTGGGAAATTCCAAAGTTTTAATTTTGGCAAGGAAGTGTCCTGTGTCTTTAATATAACTCGCCATATTGGCAACCTCTGGCTGTAGTAGTCTATCTAAGTACTTAGCTATATTTGTGAAGACTGACTCCACACATGACACTATAGGCCTCCCTGGTGGTCTAATGGGGTCTTTGTGAATTTTTGGCACTGTATAAAAAATTGGGTTTCTTGGATTCTCTACATATAAATACTGTGCCAATTTTTCATCAATAATACCCTGTGATAGTGCCCCATTCAATTGGTATCTAATTTCCTTCTGTATCTTGAGTATAGGATTGTTACTTATTGGTTCATATGTGTCAATATCACTCAGCTGCTCTTTGATCTCTGTAATATAGTATTTTTTGTCAAGTATGACTCCATCCTTGCTCCACCTTTATCTGCCCCCTTAAGGATGATGTCTTTATTGCTCTTAAGTGACTTTAAAGCCTGATGGTCTTTTGATGTAAAATGAACATGTTGTTTAACTTTAAAGGTATTTTTGTTAGATTTATTTTTATTTTTAAGATGTTGTATATCATTTTCTAATAGACTGATAAATGTATTGACACTATGATTTACAATGTTTGGTTTAAAGGTGCTCTTCTTATTTAGCCCCAAATTATTGAGTGTCAAAGCTGTTATACATTTTTCATCTGCATTTTTAATACCTTTAACAGTACATACATCACTTTGTCCACCAAACCAAATCTTAAGTTTGATGTTGCGATAGAATTGATGTAAATCTTTGCTTAATTCAAAATAGTCAATGTCTTTATAAGGGCAAAAAGACAGTCCCTCGTTAAGAATATTCAATTCATTGTCAGTTGGTGCATATGAGGATATATTTACCACCGTGTTGCTAATAGTCTCTATTTCTTCTGTGGTGCTCGTTGCGACTTTCTTATAGCCCCTACTTGCTGGTTGGTACCTTTGTTCTTCTTTTTGTTGTTTGCCCTTGGCATGTTTCCGGCCCCCTCAGCAGTATCGCTGTCCCCGCTCGTCGTATCTAAAGGGATGTCCTCGTTGCCAGACTGATGAGAGCTCGATGTTCCGTTAGACTCACGCAACTTCCGGTTCCTATTCTGATTGGCTCCACGATTCTGATGCCTCCTAGTGTGACGGTTACCATGGTAATTAGGCTTCCATTTGTAAACATTGCCTAAGCGGTAATCATCTTCGTCACAGAGGAACTTCACTTTTTGATCTCTTTGATGGCTTTTTGTTCCTCTGACTTTTTCCGTGATCTTTTTATCGAGTTCCTCGAAGTCCTCTGCAGTCATTGTGGTAAGTAAATCAGTCTTATATTTATTCATAAGTTCTGTCTGAACCAACGACTCTTGTAACAATGCCTCGACCGTACAGACAATCAAATCATAAGAGCATTTATTTATGATTGATTCAAATTTGTCGCAATAAATTTTATTATCCTTCAGCAATGTGGGGACTGTGCTCATGTGAAGTCCCCTTGGTATTCTCCTCACCCTGTGATATTCTGATAGGGTGGACATGTGAAGCTCCCACTTCATTAGTTTCATTTGAATCGCCTCATAATCTTTAGCTAGTGTAGCTGAGGGTGCCGTTCTGAGAAATTCTCTGGAGCCTTTAGTTAATCCAGTAATCCTGGCCTTTCAATATAGTGGGCCAGGATTCTGTTCTCTTTGGAAGTGGAGGTTCTCTTCCTTTGGGTCGAGACTTTCTGGACTTCATTCGTTTTTTCTGGCAGCTTTGCCGCTTAATTAGTAAGTGAAGCCGTGAGGCTTTCTCTTCCTTCGGGAGTTAGTCGTCTCCATTCCAGGGGCGATAAGAGGTCTTTTTCCAAGCTTTTTGCTTAGGGGATGTTTTTCTGCCTGGATTCGGGATGCTTTGCATTCTTCTTCCTTGGGTGTGGTCCTTTAGAACGTTAATCGGAAAGGTTTATAGAGACGAGCCTTTATACTCTCATTCGGGTGGCTCTGTTTTCATTTTCATTTCCCTTAGTGCTGCGCTTGGGGCCTTTGGGCTCTAGAGAAATTGCGTGACTTTGTCGTGGCCTAGTACCTTGCTGGGGGTGTTGACCTCCGGCTAAGGCTGTTCTCTTCCCTTTGGGCTGGGAATTACGAGTGAGTCCTGTACCTGTTCTCCGGGTTTCCCGGTTCTCATCCCCTTTGAGGTCTGATTGCTTCAGACAGGGTATCTTGTGTTCCCTGACGGTGTCGTTCGCTCTAGGACGATTCTTGGATCTTTCTTGGATGTCTGGAGACTTATGATCTGGTGGACTGGTTTGGGACGACCCAGTTTTTTTCAGAGAACCAATGTTGCGACATAGGGGCTAGCTCATTGGGCTTGCAAGCAGGTAGGCCAGAGTTCACATCCACCTTCGGGTACTGGTTATAAACTTTAAGGCCTGACTTGTCCCTCGGACGGAGTGTGCTCCTCTATGGGGAGTTTTTTCTCTGTTGGGTTAACAGTGGTGTCAGGATGATTTTTCATTCGGTCCGTGTTTTGATCATACTATGGCTTCATGTCTTGTGGACATGTACGCTGTTCTTACTGTGCCCTTCCCTTTGGAGGGGATAGTTTATCTTCCTTATGAGTTGGTGTTTCCTTTTTCTGGAGGTTCTTTGTCCTGCCCTGTGTGTAGGAGGTTGGATCAGGTGGCTTATTTCTGTAAGGGGCAGCATCTGCTGCTCTGTGAGCTCTGTTCCACCTGTTGGAAATTGATCTCTCTACATAGAGACTGTCTAAGAGAGTTGTGATAGGTCTTCCTACGGATCTATTGCACTTTTCTCTGTTCCAAGTCATAGGGGTTCTCCTTGGGAGTACCTTATTTTGGAGGAGCGGATTGAGCTGGCACCCGAGCTCTGTTGGGGTGGGTGAGTCCCCCATTTTTTCTTTCCATTCCCTGGGGGCTTCTGGTTGGGTCTTCCTGTCCCCCTGTCTATAAGACATGTTTGTCGTTTGGGCTGGTCTGTTGTTGGAGCAGGATCTGAGATCTGTTGCTCTGCTATTTCCTCCTCGGAGCATTCAAGGTACAGTAAGCCTTTTTGAGGTTTCTCCTTTCTCCACATTCAAGATTTGTGGGAAGGACTGGCGGCTCTTAGATAGCCTGCAAGGTTATCCACTAGTTAGTGGACACTTAGCAATCTGAAGGATCCTTTCTTCAGCTGCTTTCTACTTGCCCTGTAAGTATTTAAGTTTCAGAGTCATTTTTAGATGACTGCAGCGTGCAGTGTTTTTGCTTCAGGTGTTGTTCGTCAGACCTATCTGAGCTTGCTGCACAAGGTTTCTTTCTGAATATTTCGGTATTCTGAGCTACCTTTTTGCGATTTGGAGACCTTTGTCTTCAGTTGCTTCCTAGAGTGCAGTTGCATTGTGTTAGGGGAAGATCCTCTCTCTGTTTCAGACTCCAGGCCTTATCCCGTGGTTTCAGTATTTCTGGGGTCTGAGCATTGCCTCCCCTTGTTTCTATGAGACTGGTTGGGTCTCTGTTAGCCTGACCCGGTTTCTCTGGTTCTGGCTTTGTGTTTTTATTTAGGTCTCGTGCCCTTTTTAGGGTTTTTTCTGGAGTTCCTTAATCTAGCTGGAAGCTAGCTCAGCATACTAATGCACTGTGGCTACTCTGCACTGTAGCAAACCGAGGGTTGCAAGTTCGATCCCCAGCGAGGTCTGCTCAGCCTTTCCTCCTTTCGAGATTGATAAAATGAGCTGCACCTTGAGTCCCTTAAGGGGGATAAGCCGCGCTTTACAAGTACAATCCATGTTTTCTCCGTGCATTGTTGTTATGCGGTTCTTTTTCAGGATATGTACTTGTATCATATATCATTTACAGCAAGGAAACAACTGACAAGTCACTCAGGTTTTTTGCAATGCTTATGATAACAATAATGGTTTTATTCTGCAATATAATTATAACATCAATATACCACAAACCTCTGTGCATGCTTATAACATTTTATGCAATTACAATAGTCGTACAATTATCCTATTCCTACCCTATCTATGCAGCTTTCAGTTACAGTTTAGCAATGAAAATTATAACTAAGTTGCCTGTGCAACCACCGATAACAATCTTATGTTAAACTACTACTCAGACAATTCTATCTAGTTTTAAACAAACAAATAATACATCACCGTGATCCCGCATCTCAGCATCCTGTCCTGTGGCTCGATTGGAGAAGACGTCTGGGCAATCTTGAACAGGAGAAAAGGTGATCACAGGAACAACACTGAACGATGCGTCCATCGACAGGTCACAAGTCTCCTGATCAGATTGCCCACAGGTACCTCTCTTATACTGTTCACTTACGTAACAGTTCTGGCACAAATCCACAGACCCCTGGACACTCCCTGCAGGTTGGCTGAGGCCCAAAGCATCTGGCCAGTCTGCTTTAGCCTCACCCAAGGTTATCAGGGGCATACCAAGGTACTTTCCCTCACGTGTTCCTAAGCTCAATGCTGTCATCTTTCATATTTCCTGCTTAACATTATACATCTGATCACGTGCTCTTATGCAGTTACTTCTGTCAAATACATCAACAATAGTTTTAACAATCTTTTCATAGATATAATTAATAATAGCTAAACCACCATAATGGCTTTATTACTTAGCCTACTGCAATTAATAATAATAATTAATCTTTTAATATATAGCTAGCGTTAACCCCTCGACTAATGTGTTATCAAGATGTTCTTTTAGTGTCAATGAGTGGCCCCTGCCAAAGTTACACCCTCGTTCTATCTGGGTTTTGACTTCTTATAATTAGTATCCATCGGCTGTTTACCACTGTAGCATGACTCAGTGAAATACAGTGTCATCTACTTGAAATTAATAATGCCTTTAACTCTGTTAAAGGCACACTCTCTTAAAGGCAAAGCCACACAAGTTAAAGCATGAGTGTCACATGAGCAATTACCTCAACCACTTTCCTTACAATTGTCTTCTTTGTGGAAGAATACAGTAGTTTGTTCCCTTTCTTTAGTAAGGGATGTGTTGTCTGGAGACCGACTGCTGGGCGACGGTGTCTCTTGGAGGCTGTTGACTCAGTCAAGTCTAGTTCCTGCGGTCTCTAGCAAGGCTGTAGACTATTTGCGGGTCAGTGTCCTTGGGCTTTTTTCTTTCAAAGCTGTCTCGGACGAAGTGGGATTTGGTTGGGTAGGGGTTTTCAGGCCTAGTGCCCTCAGAATGAGCTGCCTCTTGTACCCTCCCATTTTTGCATTCAGTGTCCTCTATAGCTTGGGTATTGTTTTCCCAAAAGTAATGAATGCAGCTGTGGACTCTTTCCATTTATGAAGAAAAGCTTAAATTATGCTTACCTGATCATTTTCTTTTCTTCAGATGGAAAGAGTCCACAGCTCCCCGTCTGTATTTTTTCTGTGGGGCGTCTGTTATTTTTGTCTGGCACCTGTTTTTTATTTTTTTTATTTTGTCTGGCATCTTTTCACCCTGATATTTCTTCTACTGTTCGTTGTTCCTCGGCAGAATGACTGGGGGGCGAGGGAAGTGGGAGGAGTATTTAAGCCTTTGGCTGGAGTGTCTTTGCCTCCTCCTGGTGGCCAGGTTCTGAATTTCCCAAAAGTAAAGAATGCAGCTGTGGACTTTTTCCATCTGAAGAAAAGAAAATTATTAGGTAAGCATTTTTTAAGTTTTTTCATTACGCAAAGTTTTTCAAAGCCTGTTACTGGCCTGAGTAAAGATTCATTATATTTGTAGGTTGTAACAAAATGATTTATTTGTCAGACAATTTAATGGTATTTCTGGGTTTTCTGTATTTATGTCAGCGAGGCTTCTTAATTTATGATTTTGTGTCAGGTAGTGTATTGTACCCTTTTCAATTTGCTGACGTCCTTGCGTATATACTTTTGGTTTGTTCAGTGGTAAGGACTTGTTGTCTATATATGGTACAATTGAAAATTAATATTGGCACAGTGTCATGTTAGATTAGGAGTCTAAGAGGTATAAACCTTGGTGCTATCCCCAAATGCAAAGTTTCAATTTGGGGGAAAGGGGGGATGGACCAAAAAGTGGGAATTTATAGCACTCGCGACTTCAAATTGGATATCTTACTGTTTAGAAACAGTTAATAGGTTGTGTATGTTTAGGTATAAAATCATTAGACTTTAATTAATATGCATTAAAAGTGATAAATATCACCTATCTCCTGCTAAAGATATATCAACAAAGATAGATTTAAGATAAACCAATAATAACTAGAACGCTCACATAGATGTAGAGAAGTTCTGGGGTAAAAGCCTCCGTAACCGGATACACGGCTTCAGGTGACAGACGCACCCCCCAGCACTTCTAATGTACTATAACCGATGCGAGCAAAACTAAGATTAAAACCAAAGTGAGTAACTGCACAAATGCATTTCGGCCTAAGAACCGGCCTTTGTCAATGTGTCTTAGTTAATAATATCAAGCCGAGTGTCAGAAACGGCTGCTTTAAAAAGCCTATCCCCTTTATTGTATTGACCAATCCGTGGCGTTTGTCAGCCACATCCCTAGCATCAACCAATTGCCTCAGCGGTGTGTTACCGCTCCCCCTTTCCTTACGTAGCTGGTTCTCATTGAGACGCCCATTTGAGTGTCGCCTCCTATCCGGTATACGCCCATTAGAGTGAAGCTACCTGTCCGTTTGTAATATGCCGATATATCCTTACATGAATTTACACTGCTGCAATCCGCTATGAAGTGGCACCAACTCAAACACTTATGTCAGTTACAGTCTTCGTTACTTAACCGTCCATACAATATGCATTCAAATCACATATTATGGTGATAAGTCCGCTTTTGGATGTTCTTCATCCTTTCATAGCCTCTACTGAGATTGTTTATAATAGTGCAGTATGATTCATTATTTGTAGGTTACGGCATTTGTGTGTAGTTATGTCTTGCTGCGAAACGAGGGGCAATTTTTAGCAGATGATAAGGTGTCATTCTTAATCACTGCGGTAATTCTTCAATGAGACTGATTCACAATATATAAGGGGACGATAGAGGGAGAGTATAATCTTAATGATGTGCACTCACAGAATACATAATTATATATAAAAAACTTTCTAATTTTCCTATATTCAATTCAATCCCAATTCAAAACTATATATTGCCTGGGACTGAAACTAGGACAGATTAGTGAGAGCCATTCTATATATTATGTGGGTCCTTTCAAGTGTGTCAGATCCAGAGGATGATGACTAGGTTAAAGTCATAAAACGGCTCTCTCCAGAATAAGATGGACATAAAGTGTAACCCTATTCTGGGTGCACATCAGTTCAGGGGTATACTTGTATTTTATCAATAAACCACGTATGTTAATACACTAAAGCAATTCACCCCAGAATATAAACTAGGGTGTACATAGTAAAGTATATTATAATATTTACATTTCTGGTGTATTGTATTACAGGTCATAAGTATACCCAACAATTATTATACTCATTCATGCCAAATGGCATTACTGAATTTAATCTAAATATCCATTGGGCTTCCCTCTTTAGTAGTGCATCCTCGGTGTTACCACCTCTGATGCCAGGTTTGATAAATTCCAAACCCCAGCATTTAAAGCTCTGAGTTTTACCATTATGTTTATCAAGAAAATGTCGAGCAACACTTGTAATCTTTTTCCCCTTCTCCACATCTCAAGCGGCTAGTCTGATGTTGCTTAGATGTTCAGTCATTCTGGTACCTAGGCCTCTTGTGGTCATACCAACATACATCATGTCACAGTCACATGACAAACAGTAGATTACATTCATACTCTTACAGTTAATATGGCTCCTGATATACCACCTTTTATTGAATCGATCCACCACAAATTTTTTCTTTTGCATATGATTGCATATGTTACAGTGTCCGCATGCTATAGACCCTTGAAATATTGTTTTTTTTTTAGCATTGTGATTGAAATTACTTGTGGTCAGGCGATCTCTTAGATTGTAAGCCCTTCTATAGGTAAATAAGGGTTGATCAGGAATTATACTCTGTAGTACATCATCACTTTTAAGTATGTGCCAATGTTTACGTACTATATTGGTGACTCTTTCACTAAGGCCAGTATATGTAGATATAAACCTTAATTGGTCAGATGATTGAACCTTTTTAGGCCTAAGAAGTTTCATTCTATCTTTATTCAGTGCTCTATTATATGCCTTTGCCAATGCCTTTTTAGTGTATCCTCTCTGTAGCAATCTTAACTTTAGTTCATCTGCCGCTTGTTTAAAAGATTCTGTATTTGTACAGTTTCGGCGGATTCTCAAGTATTCACCATATGGTAAGCTACGTATTGTGTTTGGATGAAGAAAGCTATCCACTCTCAGTATGTTATTTGTTGATGTTGGCTTTCTATATGAAGTAGTTACCAAATGGTCATCCACAATATTGATGGTAAGGTCCAAGAATTAAGCTTATCTTGAGTCATGGTGAGATACAGGCCTAGAGGATTCTGGTTCAATACAGATATGAATTCCAGTAATAAATCACTAGAGCCTTCCCATACAAACAAGATATCATCTATATACCTGGACCAGTGGGAGATAGATGTAAATCTAGTCATTGAATCATGAAACACTATGGTTTCCTCCCACCAGCCCAGGTATATATTGGCATACGTGGGGGCGCACGAAGTCCCTATGGCCGTGCCACATGTTTGTAAATAAAATCATTCGTCGAGGCAAAAATAATTATGTCTAAGTACGAATTCCAATAATTCAATAAGAAATTCCTTGTTCTCACTGGATATAGAGTTATCTTGTGATAGATAATGCGAGACAGCTTTACACCCCCATACCGTATCAATACTAGTGTAGAGGGACTCTACATCACAAGTCACCAGGATAGAATTAGAAGTTATTGGGATATTATCAATTTTATTAAGTACATGCATCGTATCTCTTGTATACGAAGGTAGCGTTTCCACTATGTGTCTCAATCTGGCATCAATATATTTGCTGGCTTTTTCCGTTAGTGAGCCTATGCCCGATACGATCGGCCGTCCCGGAGAACAGACCAAACTTTTGTGAATCTTGGGCAATAGGTACAGGGTAGCAGTGACGTGCAGTGAGGTCAGAGGCAGGTGAGGCACTGGCAGTGATATGCACAAAAATCACACATATATATATATATATCTAAATTACTGGCACCAACAAGTATTTTGCACCTGAAAAGAGTTAGTTATGTTAACCTACAGCACAGGGGTCATCAATTGTGGCCCTTCAGAGGTTTTGGAACTACATTTTCCATGATGCTCAGCCAGCTAAAATGGTGGCTGAGCATTATGGGAAATAGCACATAACACAAGTACTGGACAAACACAGACAGATCCACACACACACACAGACAGACACACACACAGAGACAGACAGAAACAAGTACTGGACAAACACAGACAGATCCACACACACACACACAGACAGAGCCCCACGCACACACACAGGCACCCCAAACAGACACACACACACAATCACACACACATAGACAAACCCACACAGACAGAAACATACAGGGACAGACCCATACACACAGACCCCCCCTAAACACACACACAGTCACACAAACACACACAGACCCAGTCACACAGACAGACAGTCACACACACTTTCTGTACATATCAAGTGTTGTGTTCTGCCCCATGCAGGGATAGAGAAAGGATGGTAGTTTTAAAAAACAATAAACACAGGAATAATTCAATATATAGTAAAAGATGAAGCCCTACTAGTACCACTGAGCACTCTTCACTAAGTTCACTTGACCCCCCGAGTCGTCGATTACCGTCCCCTTTTAATAAACTTAAATTACCTTAAATCATCCATCAATTAAAGAATACACAGACACTTGTTGCTTGGTAAAAATACTGGCCACAGCCTGTTTATTAAATAACAAATTTAAAACACCAAATGAATAACTCTTTGAGTTATATAAAAAATCCATTAACTCTGAAGATGCTAGCTCCCAAACTTAATTCATTAATCTTCCTTTCTTGTTGACCAGGTCGTGTATAAATTCACCTGGACTTAAATAAGTCCGTTATTGCTTTAAAACCACCAAGCTCCAAGGAACCCCGTGTCCAAGAAGCTACTTAACCTGCTCTCCCACCCCATGGGGAGATTAACCCATTCACTTATGGCCATAGTCCAATTGCAGAAGTGAGGGAACTAGCACCCGCCAAAGACTGGACTGACTGCCAGGCAGACCAGCCCGCCACCCCTCACGCCAAAGATACCCAAAATCTCTTGGAGCCCCAAGAGAAACTACCTTAAACCTAAAACATTAAGGTGTACACCAATCTGCCAATAAAATTCACCAGTACTTGCATCCTCCAATCACTGATGCAAAACTACACATTATACTCCACGCATAAGGCTGCAGCCAGCTTGTTCCCCTCCTTCCTCTTGTGAATTTTTTATAATGGAGCCATGCCACCCTCCAACCAATCTCATAACCACGGCAGACCATACTACCGTTAAACCCTGGACAAGCCCACAAAACCTCTCCAAGCCTCCTTAATCTTATTCAACAGGCTGAGGCAAGAAAACCCAAACATTACCTCGGCCCGGACCACTAGTACCCCCAAGACCGGAACAGTTCAGCATAATACACCACTAGCTGCAACATGGAAGCCAATCTGGGGGCCCCGTACTCCAAACCATCCAATATCATTGTCAAATTGAACACCCAAATTTCAGACACCCCCAACACATATGACTTGAAGAACCTCAACCTACCCGCACCTTTAATAAAGCCATCAAACCCCTACAGCAGCTTCAGAGGCTGCCCAAATCCTCCAGGTAAATGGACACTTGTAATACCGTGAAAATCACCTCCCTATAACCCAGCCCCACAAGGGGCCATAGATTACGACAGACCACCCACAGGAGTACCATCCTCCACAACCCTTAAGCAAAATCACAACACATGCATTGCGCCATCTCTAATGCCCTTAACTGAAATCAATCCTTCCCATTCCACTCAACTTTTGCACAGGCAGACCACGTGTCCGCGCTATGGCAGACCTCACCAAGTGGGCTGGTCATCCGTACCAAGATACCCCTTCCACACCGGAATGCTCTCCCCACTCTGTTTACCCATGGCGCGAAATCTCAGGAGCGATGCCATTGAAAAAACACTTAAGGCATTTGGCCAGTGAATTATGAATTGCAGAAATGTGCATTGCTCCCACCAACGCATGGAAACATGCATTGCAACCCAATTGCCCTCAACAATTCCATGACCATGGGATTAGGGGTGGGAGGGGGCAGATAATATGCCAACTACTGACACCCCTCCATGTGGTCAGTGTGGACAACCCCGACCCGTTTCCAAATGAATCTGCCCACACAAACATGGCCACCAGCACTGTAATAGCTCAAGAAACTAAGGCATTACCAATTCCACCTCCTTCCGTTTTTGCTGGTCAGTGAGGCGCACACTAAGAAACCGCACCAACACCTACCCTTCCAGCCGGTCAGTCCCCCCACACCTACCAAGAAATCTGGGCACATGAATCATTGCAGACCCGCTAAAATAAAGATAAAAATACCCAAACAAGGTCACTGTTTGGCACCCTTAGAGACTAATAAAATAATGAGGCTGCTTCACCTCGGCCGCTGCCAATGCCAAAACTGCAAATTCTCCCGCCATAGATCATGCTGCAGGAAATTTTTCCCCTGTAAAATCCTGAGCGTGACTCTAGCAGACTCCCTGGAGGACCTTATCCCCTTCTGCAAGACCACCTTTAATCCCAATGCTCTGCACTCCATTCCCACAGACACAATAGTAACATTAAGAAAATAATCACTGACGACAGGTCTTCCGACTTATAAATGCTAGGAACCCCCACCATCCACAGCCATTCTAGCAAATTATCCCCGATGCATAAACAGGCAAGGGTATTGGCCGGCCAGGCAAACAAAAACCGTACATAATAAAAGTATTAAATTTGCTCCTTTAGGGCTTATTTATGTACATGAACCAGCTGATTCCATGTTTTAAAGGCACAACCTAACAAAATGGGTTGAGCTTGTAGGTATAATCAGAACCCATTACTTTATCACATTGTGTACATATACATGCTTCTTTATCTTATAACTGCCCATAAACAAATTACCAACACTAGTAAAGAACAATGTGAAATTAACATTTTATCACCATATCCCTTCCATATCCCACTGGAAGAGCAATGTCCACTACAAGCTATGTTAACACAGCTTGTCCTTGATGCCAAAACTTTAAAGATGGGTGGGGATACCACAGGGAAAATACCCCTTTACATCCGCCTATATAAGGATAATGGAAATACTTGTAACACATTGAGTAAACTGTCCCTTCAAGACAAAAAGTATGGAAAATACCACCAATAGGATCAGACACAGACCCGGAAATCTCCCAAACAGAGAGAATTCAATACAACAATCAAATTAGCAATCTCAAAAACAGCAAAATCATACAGTTGCAATGCAAGATATGAGGACCCCCCCAAAGAGGGGGATATAAAATAACCACACACATATATACATATATATATATATATATATATATACACACACACACATAAATATATCCAATTTAATATTATCGACATCACCAAGAATATGCAAAGCACCAACAGAGTTTTGCAGCACTATAAACCTAGGCCGTATACAAGGTAACATTTATAGATATCCAAAGGGTTAGATGGCCCGCCCAAAGTTTCACCACTGCAGTATGCTCTGAGGAAGGCGATCTACAGACCGCTGGGCTCATATGATATAACCGTACCCTATCAGGGTCACTGTGACTCCCATTATTAACCCTATTAGGGCCACTAAATACTACACAACATAAGGGATGGTGCTACCAACAGCACTGTGACTCCCATTATTAACCCTATTAGGGTCACTAAATACTACACAACATAAGGAATGGTGCTGCCAACAGCGCTGTGACTCCCATTATTAACCCTATTAGGGCCACTAAATACTACACAACATAAGGGATGGTGCTACCAACAGCGCTGTGACTCCCATTATTAACCCTATTAGGGCCACTAAATACTACACAACATAAGGGATGGTGCTACCAACAGCACTGTGACTCCCATTATTAACCCTATTAGGGTCACTAAATACTACACAACATAAGGAATGGTGCTGCCAACAGCGCTGTGACTCCCTTATTAACCCTATCAGGGTCACTAAATACTACACAACATAAGGGATGGTGCTGCCAACAGCGCTGTGACTCCCATTATTAACCCTATTAGGGTCACTAAATACTACCCAACATAAGGAATGGTGCTGCCAAAAGCGCTGTGACTCCCATTGTTATGAAAGAGATAGTAACAATTGCACACCAATACTCAGTATAGATAAAAGAATATCCTCCATATGACATGAATCCTTCAGATGAATAAAATTAGAGAACCTTAGAGAAGGATAATTTTCCAACAAGACATGATTGCATGGCCCACATATCCAATGTACATATTAGATACTATAAATTCTAGAAATATATTTATATGACATCATATACACATGATTATATTCCCCATAGGCAACAAACATGAAAAGACTTAAAGGGACAGACTACAACGAAATTTTCGGTATTCCAAAAACTAGATAATCCCTTACTTGTTCCCCCTGTTTGCAGAACCAACACAGTTATATTAACATGTTTCCTCTGATTACCTTCTATCCAAGCCTCTACAGTCTGCACCCTTATCATAGTGCCTTGCCAGACATGCATTTTAGCCAATCAGTGCAGACTCCTAAATAACTCCACGGGAGTGATCACAATGTTATTTATATGACCACATGCACTAGCGCTGTCTAACTGCGAAAAAACTTACAACATGCTCTGAGCTAAGAGGCGGTTACCAACAGTTCAGAAATCATTTACCGCTGTGTTCATAGGATATAAAAGTACCCTATTAGGTCCCTATATTCTATATAACAGAAGGGATGATGCCGTCAACAGCGCTGTGACTCTTTGTAATGTAAGAGATTGTAATATTTGCACTCCCATATTACAGTACAGATTAAATAATACCTCCATATAATGATATAAAAAACCCTTAGATGAATAAAGTGGCAAACAGAGAAGGATAATTTTCCAACCAGAAATAATTGTATAAACCACATAAATAACGTATACTTTACATACTATAAATTATATAAATATTTTTATGACATCAAATACCCATATAATATATGCCTCCTAGGCAACAAAACATGAAAACTACTTAAATGAACCAGATGCAAATTATAGTTAATTGCCACTAGATGGCAGACAAAGCAAAAGACTCCTAGGAAACAAAAGCAAAATGTTCTAAGCTTTGCCGGCAGAGAGTGTAAACCAGTACTCCATGAGGGTTAGTACAAAATGTGCCAAATTAATACATATTATATGTATATCCCCTATGGGACCAAACTTGTCACGAGGAGATAAAACAAAAAACTCCCTCTGAAAAGAGAAAAGCTTAGCCCAACCCCAACCTGTAGTGTCATGTCCGTTGGTCCACAAAACAATAATACATTTTATACCACTGCCAGACCGACTCAGCAAAATATTATGCAAAAGACATTTAACACTGAAAGCCAATACACTAGGAGAAATAGTAGTAACCAAGCTATAACATAAAATATAAAACTATGTATATCATATAAGGGACCAAACTTTTCCATGAGGATAGGAAAAACAAAATCCCTGCAACGATATAATAAATCTATACCCTCACCTGACTGACTGCAAAATATTAGGTCCTTGATCTAGAAAAACAATATTGTGGCAAAAAGATGAGCGGCGGGAAAGTTAACCCCGCGATCACCATATACCACATAGGGCCTCCCCTCATAAACCTAGAACTCTATCAAGGTACAGTTGAAAGATCCCCTTCACATTCATGCAAAATAGCACAGTACTATGCCCCAGTGCAAAGACAATCCCCCCACTATGCATACACACAAACATAAGTATAGGAGCACGATCAACATAAAAGGTACAATATAAGGGACTTTACAACACGGATTGTACCAAACTCCACAATTGCTGAATGGGTCATTCATGTCTCAGCCCCAAAATTAACCATGCCCGGAATGCCTAACCACGTGGGGACCCAGTGAAAACAGAAACCTATATGAGACGGCACACTAAAAAACCCCTTACCGCCCGCAGTCAGCTTACTCAAGTCCCTCAACACAGCCAAGACAAACGCTGCAGATCCTCAGACAGACCGATACAAAATAATAGTTCCTAAAACATAAGTTTGAAAACAGGAACTATCCGCTACTAGTCTCCTCGACTCGCAATTAAAATAAGGGGGGGGGGCAACAATAAACCCTTTGGGCTCTATTTATCATTCATTTTAGAATTACGACTTTCAATTCTCCTATGAACTCGCCGCATCTCGCCCTTGCAAAGGCGCACATGTGCGCCAATATTTATCATTAAACCAGTAGTATTTTATCGCTGATTTCCATTGTCGAGATGCGGCGGATTATTGATAAATCTCGCCACAATTTTGTAAAATGCGCCTTATTTATCATTAAAACAGCTTTCAATGTCGATTATTTCGAGCCAATAATGTTAATATCATTTTTTTTAAATTTTTTTTTATCCTTTGTTTTTTAATAATTATAATACTTTTCTAAATGTTTTAATCCATTTGATTATTATTATTTTTTTTTTATAATTTTTAAATCCATTTTAATATAATCTGTATTGTATTACATCAATTTTACTTCCTCAATTGTAAAATATAGATGTTTTAAATATTTAAATATATATATATATATATATATATATATATATATATATATATATATATATATATATATATATATATATATATATATATATATAAATGTATATTTTTTTAGTTCATAGCTGACATGATCCAAGCCCCCTTGGCATGACCCACATGACTATTTCGAAAGTGTTTCTATGAACAGTAAACTATTGCCATTCTACCTTTATTAATATTAATACAATTTCACATTTCTTTTCTGGTGAAATGTCTTTTTTGTAAATAATCTTATTTTAAACTAAACATACTTCCATCATATGCAAATTTCATGGCTGTCTCTTATCACAGGCTTTTGAAATATCTTTTCAAAAGAGTTTGAAATTACACGTTGGCCATATAGATAACACTCTGTTCAGGCACTGGGGTTACTACACAATGCTAATGCAAGAGAATAGATAATAATCAGTGATAGTCATTTCATCAGTGAGCTGGAAGAAGTCCAAGGTAACCACAGATAAAAAAAAAGTGTATTAATATAAATGAGTTGTTAATGCTAAACATTAAACTCACAAATAAAGTGAATATCAATCTTTTGCAAACAATAAAAAAAAAGATTGTAGACTGTCCCTTATTCAATCTCATACATTGTTATATTGATTTCAGTGTTATGTTTCTAATAATTTATAAGGACACCAATACACGGTTAAACATAAATATTTATTTTTTATCACAAAAATAAAAATAAATTTTGGTCACATTATGATAAATCAAATTGTATTGTTACATTTTTTCTATTTTAAGGCGCATGTCATGCAAACTTGAATAGTTTTCTTTCAGTCCTTTTTCAGCTTTCTTTAATATCTGCAATAGCTGTTTCTTGTTAATCAATATGTTTTGATCTTCAGGTACTGTATAAAACAAAGACTACGGTTATTCTTATGTATTTTTAAATCCATATATAAACACATGTCTGATATACTCACCCCAGTCATAATTAATGGTATCAGAGGAATCATTTGAACTATTTTCATCATGCACCTGTCTGTCCACCTCTTCTGCTTGCATCACTGTATAAAATGAAATTTTAGATTTTACTCCACTTGTATATATTAAAAATAATTCATTATCTTTTTTTTCTCTCTCTCTCTCTCTCTCTCTCTCTCTCTCTCTCTCTCTCTCTCTCTCTCTCTCTCTCTCTCTCTCTCTCTCTCTCTCTCTCTCTCTATATATATATATATATATATATATATATATATATATATATATATATATATATATATATTCGGTAGTACAATATTCTGTTATCACTAGAATTTTTATAATATATTATTACTTACTATCTTCTAAATCGTCTTCCTGCACAAGCACTTGTTCTATTTCAGAATCTTGTACCACTTCTTCTCTCTCATCATTATTTGCCTCTCCATCTTGACGGTAATTTTCAACCTGAATTTCTGCTTCATCTATGTATAACAAAACAATGGTTAACATTTCAACTAAAAAAAATTTTCTATTATAAATGCAATAAAAAGTAATACAATTAATTTAACCTTCCAAATTCGGATTCTGAATTTCTTCTTCCTCATTTGACTCATTTTCAATAATAGGCCTTGCCCTACGTTGTTGCCTTCTTATTACTTAAACACAAAAAAATGTTCATTTTATTGCCAACATTGTATGGATCTATAAATATATAAATTATTACAATTTATAAATACCTGGAATATCATTTCCCTCCCTGTCCATAAACACCCTTGGCAAGGGTTCAGATTCTCCACCAGAACTTGAGGAATTCTCATCAATTGGACAGAGATATCTTGGTGCTCTACGGTTTTTAACTATTTAAAAATGTAAACAAATTAGTTGCACTTTTATGTAAAATCATATGTAATCTACTATTTAATAGAAAAGAAAAATTATTAATTTGTACATATCTTTTTGAAAAAGACAATATTTCAAATGTTAGAAATAGATTAGATAATCTTTCTAAAATTTTATTTTATTTTATCTAATCGCCTTAATACTAGGATGGGCACAACATACTTTCACACATTCTTTTTTTTTACAAACATCAAAACAAAGTTGCCTTATAATTCTCTATAAATAGATAAAAGAAAGAATCAGACATATTATAAAAACCGTGTCATTCTTCAAGGGAGACAGTGTCTACTGTTGAATCCAAAGATTTACATCACTATCTCTTTTTAAACTTGTAAAGTAGAGAACCCAAACAATGTAAGTTAATTAACTTTAGAAACAACACTCAAGATAACTGTGAAAGTAAAATTCTATTAAAATGTGTTAGCCAATCACAATAGACAAATGTACAGCCATAAATCACCAGACTCTGAGCATATCTAGAATTTCTTTTCTCTAAGTGATTTCTAGAGATACAATAAAATTATATAACACAATTAAATTTGATAGTTTTATAAAATAAATGTGTTTTCCAATGCACATGTTATGAAATTGATAAAAATATAAATGTTATAAATACATTTCTGACGAACATACATTTTAAAAATTAAATCTGGATTATGTCAAAATCTTACATTTACGCAGGTAACACCGGATAAGTGTCCTCAATTTTGATTGTCTCCTGTACAAATCATTGTAGCGTTTTAGGCATTGCTTTCTCGTCCTCCTCTGTCCAGATATACGCCTCACTCTTCTTACCATTTCACAGAGAATATTATTTCTCCTATCCTGGTCCAAGGTGTAAATTCCCCTTCTTTTTTTTGGAAAATATTTTTCCATTGTATAGGAAATTATCAATAGTTCACCTATAGAGAATTTCCTAGATCTTGCCATCTTGCTGTGCTGATTTCTATTTCTAGGGTGTAGCCAAGTAACGGAACTAATTTCTATATAAAAATGCGCAATTACAAGTAATAAAATAATCCAATATTTTAAATCAATATTGATATAGATTTGTATTTCTATAAGTTTCAATTTATGTTTCAATATGTATTATAAACTTTTATTAACTTTTAGTTACATCCTAAGCTTTATAATCTTTATTGTATCAATTGTCTCTAATAGTTTCTAAGCAAACCTTAACTTTTTACCGTATTGCAACAAATGTATTTTTTTATGCAAGTATCCATCAAATATAACAATTGTTACTTTAACAGACTAAACTAACATGTAATAAGAATTTATATAAATATTATTCAAATTACAATATTTACACATAACCAAACACATAACCGTTATTCATTTTATTTTTATTTATAAATACTAATGCGACATAGGGATCTTTCCAGAAAAATAAAGTTCACGCCCTTTTCTCGCAACCTTTATGCACAAATCCTTTAAATTAGCTTGTAACTTTAATTTAAGTTTAGTTACATTGTGGATACCATTTTGCGCACTTTAACTAATCATTTTTAAGATGGCATCATTGCAAGCAGGAAAGACAAAAAGTGGGAGAAGTGTGATGTTCACCCATCGTCAAAATTGTATTTTGGTGGAACAAGTGGTGGAACATTATGAGGAGATCATTGGCTACCAGGCAAGAACTGTTAACCCACAGAGAAAGCGGGCAATATGGAGCCAAATCAGCGCATCTGTGTCTTCAGAAGGTAGCTTTCCGAAGGATGTAAGGGCATGTCGTAAGAGGGTTAACGACATTAGAAAGAACATAAAAAAAAAGGTATGCCAAGCAAAACAATCGGCTAAAGCAACAGGTGGAGGACCAGGATACAGGGCGGAATTGACAGATTTCGAACAAATTCTCTATGCCAGGATGGGGGATGCAGTTGTGGTCGGCCTGGATGTTCCTGGAGACACAATGGACTTTAGAGGTAAAACGTTTTTTTTTTGTTTTTTTTTTTTTTTTTTTTTTTTTTTTGGGTGGTGTTCTTACATTTGTAGGTATATTGTGAATTGAATTTTTTTTATTTATATTTAAGAACAACATGAGGATGTCTGTGGGGAAGAGGAGGTAAATGCACAGGAGGACCAACCTTTTGTCCATGAAACCACGTCTCAGGAACCTCAAGCTTCAACTTCCCAAACAAATAGAGATCGAGAAGAAAGCGCATGTAAGCAATATAAAAAATAAATTATATGTGTACATCATATCGTTACTTTGTCAGAGGCTTTTCAAAAAAGTGCTGTTGAGATAGAAAGATGGATAACACAGGAGGGAAGAGAAATAGAAAGGAGGGGATAGAGATAGAAGGTGAGAGAGATTGAGATGTCAAAAGAGAGGTGTGGGTGATGGAGAGAAAAAGAAAATGGTAAATATAGAGAAAATAGAGACTTTGCAGAGTTTGGAGATCGAGATCGCAAAACATAGGGTTAGAAGGGGTGGGTGATGTATAAAGCTATGGGTGTGACTACTGTAATACCATAAATTGCCCTTTTGAACGGGCATAATTAAAAAGCCATATTAATCACAAATAAATAACCAAACAAAATATATATTCTTAACATAATTATATAAATATAATGAACCTTGTAACGGAATTTAATTTGTAATCAAGCAGACAATGTTTGTATGGGTATTGAAATTCTTCGATGTTTAAAATATTTTTAAATGAACGCATGTGTACATTGAAATCTCAAAAATTGAAAATATAGTTTGTTAACCCTTTTATTTCTCAACAGGTGTTAGAGCATTGCTTCAAACTATGCAAGATAGTTCAATTGCATTATATGATGGTATGTATGTAATTGGTAAATTTTAAAGGTTAGATATGGTTGTTTTTATTTTATTTAATTTGTTTTTTAATTTTATTTTTGTTTTTGAAGAAGAACAGGTCAAATTGACACTGCAACCACTAGTCGAGGACACCATCAATCAAGACGATGATGATGATGATGAGACACAAATACATGGTCACACACAGGAGGGACCAACACCACCTGATTTGAATACACCTGCTGCAAGTCCAATGGTCAACGAATCTGACATTGATGAAACAGCAGAAGAAGTCAGACAACCTACAATCACAGAGCGAACAAATGACATACAGGCACTGACAGATATGGCATCCTCATTTAGACAGGAACAAAGTGCTTTTTTTAAGGAACTCATTGAATTACAGAAACAAAGGAACAATATTCTGAAACGTGATTCAGAAATAAAAAGTGAATATTATAAAAAAAAATTAGAAATTATGAATAGGAGATCTCAGAATTGATACACAGAATCCAAAAAATTAAGTGTATATATTTTCTGGTTTTTATATTTTGTTGTGATTTACATTTATTTTCGCTTTGTTTGTTTTAAAGTTTGTATTATTAATATTTATATATAGTTTGTTTTGGTTATATTTTCATTACAGATATTTATCCCTTAATAAAAGAAACATTTTTGATAAATAAGCAAAAGTTTTATTTTTTCAAATGGGTGGAGTTAACTTCAATATCAAAGAATTGTGTACATTTATTATAAAATAATTAAAACTCTGGGTGATGACATGTATTCTGAAACAAAAAAAAAAAAAAAATATTAGAAATTCAAATACATAAAATTTAATAGAATAATACACAATTCTAAATAGTTTGCAATAATACTTACATGAAAAATATCTTTCAATAATTTCCAATCTATTTTGTACACCTGCCCTTGTAGTGTGTCTGCCTATAATTTCTTGAGGGATATAAGTGTCATCTGTGGGATCATTGGGACACTCCTCCTCTAAATTGCCTTGGGAAATTGCAATGTTGTGCAACATGCATGCAACTAGAATTATATCATTACATTTTTCAGGCGAATATTGAAGTGCTCCTCCAGACCTATCCAAAACTCTGAAACGCATTTTTAAAACCCCAAAAGTTCTTTCGATAGCACTTCTTGTGCTACGGTGGGATTCATTAAATTTAATTTCTCCTCTGGTATGTGGCATTGGGACAGGTGTCAACAGCCAAGTTCGGCACGGATAACCACTATCACCTATTTTTTCAAAAGAAAAATTGATTAGAGATTATAAATAATTTAAACATTAAAATTAATCATAATTCATATATTTATTTATGACATGTATAAAGTGCAAATCAGAAATAAACTTCCAAAAAATACAGAGAACTGATTGCATTATAATTAGATTATATGGAAATAAGTTCATATTTACCTAATAGCCAACCGTGTGGCATGTTGCCCTGTTCAAAAGCAGAAAATAGTGCAGATTGTTTTAGGATGTGGAAATCATGACATGATCCAGGAAACCCAGATCGAACAGCCCAAATTCTAAGGTTTGCATCACACACAGCCTGTATGTTTAGGGAATGAAAGCTTTTCCTGTTCCTATATTGCTCCTCCCTTAGGGATGGTGGTCTAAGAGCAATATGGGTGCAATCTATAGCACCAAGAACATTGGGCATACCGGCTACTTGGTAAAAGTTGGACTTCACTGTATGCCATTCATGCACATTCCTAGGAACATAAATAAATGTAGAAAGATGTTTTAGAATTGCTTTTAAAACAATTGTTAAATGGCGGCAAAATGAAGGCTGACTCATGCCCACAACATCACTGGATACAGCCTGAAAAGATCCGGTTGCCAAAAAATGTAAAACTGCGAGTAATTTCAAAAGTCCAGGTATTGCCCTTGTTCTTCTGGTTCGGGGATCAATGTCATTTTTAATCAGAGAATATAGATTCAAAATGCTTTCTCGGTTTATCCTGAATTTGCGCTTAATTTCACGATCGGATAATGCCTCAAGTCCACAACGGGGCAAAAACAATCGAGGAACTCTTTGCCGTCTCCGGAACATATTTCCATCATTTTCACGATTTTCATGGGACTGAGCAAGAGAAATAGCGGCCAAAATCAAAAAAAACTCCATCTTCTATGAATAAAATATGGGAGTAAATTGTAAGTTCTCCTACTTGGTTATGGAGTATTTTCACGGTCGGATTTATAGGAGAATTATAGGTTCTCCTTTGGCGCAAAATAATGATAAATATGATTTTCGGCGATTTGTTGGGAGTATTTCTAAAAATACGACTGAAATCCATTGTTTTTTGGCTGTATTTGGCGCACCTGTGCGCCTTGGCGAGAGCGAAAAACTGGTCGTATTTTTAGGTCGTATTACAGCTTATTTTGGGCGTAAAATGTGTTGATAAATAGGAGAATAAATCCGACAGAGTAATTATAGGCGCAAAAGTAGGAGAATTATGATGATAAATAGAGCCCTTAATATTTATATTTATATAAAAAAAAGTATTGTGTTTAATGCAATTTGTAAATACAAAATAAGGAATATGGCTGTTCATGCACGGTTGTCACCTGTGTGACACTTACTACATATGCAAATCCAGTACTCATAACTCCTGGAAATAGAAAAATATTTGGGGTTATAGAATAGAGTTGTGGTTATTTTTAGGGTTTGGGATAAAGGCCAAGAGAGGTTTTGCAATCCATAATCAGCAGCAATATTGCCAGCTACATTTCTGTGCTGACAATATTTCTGTGACCTGTGGCCATGCCATGGTGATATTTACACTGTAATATTTTTACATTTTCCCTCTATATTTCCAATAAGAACCAGAGCTACAAATCTGCAAATACATTCTATTCCCCCAGAAAGTACATGAATGACCCAGGCACAATGGGAAGACAAATCTTCTTTAACTGCATGCATTAGTAATGTGCTGTGTGTGTTGCAAACTGACATGTGGAAATGTAATATGAGATCTACACAATAGCTTTAACTAGCTGTGTAGGGAAGGCTCACAAAGGCAGGCAGAGTGCACTTAATTTACAAGGTGCCAGAGCTGCTGCATTCCATTGATAAGCAGTGTTCATTAAAATCCACAGGCATCAAAGAGGTTAACTAGTAATTGATAACAAAGAAAGTATTTTGTCTATATGATTTATAAGTAAGTGCATAATAAATTAGATACATTGATTACATGCAAGAGATGCACTTACCAGTGCAATGCAAAGACAATCTAAGAAATGTCAGAAATTAGAAAGCAGAGAGATTTGTTTCTGAATCCAGGATTTGTAAAAGAAAAAAAATCCCCACAACCAGAGATCAGAGGTTAGGGACAGTACAAAGATCTGTAATAACAACACAGAGCAAGAGAAATGTACCCCAGATTTAGCAGCAGTTATACTTTGCGATAGCAGAGTCAGACACAGAGGATCAGATGATGAAAACAGCAGTGCACTCCCTAAATACATGCAGCTTTCCAAGTAGAGATACAATGATTATTACGTGAGAAAGCACAGGTCAGAGTATCCTACATAGCACAGTAACAGGGCACATTCCTTACATAGCACTAAACAGCAGCAGGAGGATGACAACAGGCTCTTCCCTGAGAAGGGGTTGTAAATGCAGCTCTATCGAGGGAAAGATTAATAGCTTCCCACGTGTGACACTGTAATATAACAGCTCTGCCGTTTTCCCTCATTTCTCAAACACTACTATACTGTGCTTAGTGTGCTAAGGCTTTGTGTGTTTTAGAGCCCCTGGCCCCTTCTCATATTTTAATCATGTAGTATGTACCTCTCTGGTGATGTTCTCCAAACATGATTTGATGCGACAGCCTCAAAACAGTTTACACAGTCCTGAGAACAGAGAGGATGCTGGAGCTCCTGAGTCCTACTACTGCTCTCTCTTGCTGCTGTCTCAGTCAGTCACGTGACTCTTCCCTCACACAGTTCACTCACTGATTGGCTCCAAAACATAGAGGTGGCTCAGCGGCTGGAGAGCTGTCCGCCTCTAATGGGAGCATATGGGCCGGCGAAGAAGCACCACTGGGTGGCGCTGTTTTTCATTGTTTATTAATATCAGCCAACATAGCCATGTTGCGCAATGAAGGGGCAGCAGAAGCGACTCCCTGCCTCTCCTTCATTGCGCAACATGCCATGGAATGAATCATACAGTGTGCTGGCAAAGTACAGCTCAGCATTGGCTGGCGGGTGGGCGGACTTGTGGAGGGGGCGGTGCAGTGGTGTGTGTACATGTCATTACTACATCTATGCAATGCATCACTCAAAATTAGACCACATTATTTTAAATTTATTGTTTAAATAATTAAAAAGTTTTTCTTCTCATTTGACAGGGGAGGCTCTGCCTCCCCTGCCTCCTGTGACGGCACGTCACTGCAGGGTAGCTACCCTTGGTGATTTTACTTCAAGGAACTTAAACTCAGCACTGTCAATGATGCCAGAGGATAGGGCAGATGATATTAGCTTGTTATATTGTTTTAAGAAACACTCAGTTGGATTATTAAACAGATTTGCATAATTCTTTGTATTGCTTAATTGCCATTTTGCCTCCTCCAAATACATAGAGGTTGGCCATAGGACCACATTACCTCCTTTATCACTTAATTTAATTTCTGTGTCAGACCATTGGCTAAGTTCTTTAAGTGCAGAAACTTCCTCAGTAGTCAAATTATTGATTTCTAATTCTTGGTTTATTGGCAAACTAAGAATATCCTTGCATACCAGGTCAAGAAAGGTGGCTGTGTTGTGTGATATACTGCTACGTGGTACAAATCTAGATTTAGTTTTTAATATGTATCTCCAATTGGTGTTAATTTGAGTGGTAACATTAGTAAATTCATCTGAATCCCCCATTAGACTCAATAAGTCATTTATGGCGGACATATCCGCCTTATCCAGTGATTCACTGCTGGAATTGTTGGCAAAGTATTTTTTGAGCAACACTTTTCAGGTAAATAAATGGACATCTTTAATTATATCAAACTTGTCTGGTGTGGGTGTAGGTACAAAAGTTAAACCTCGTTTTAGGACTGAGATGTGTGAATCTTTTAACACTTTATCAGTTAAATTTATTACATTCAACTCTATTTGTTCACTTTGTTTTTCTTATTCATTGGTTTGGAGTTGAACTGTACCTGCTTTCTGGTCCTTGGCCCTTTTACCCTTGCCTCTACGAGTTCTACGTCTAAAGGGACAGGTTCAGTATCATTGTGGGGGGTTATTCTTCTGCGTAATATTGGTTTGGGTCTTATTTCCTCATCTGATACATCAACATCAGTGTCTCTATCTGATATTTCAGAGTCACTGCCTCCTTGTTTGTTGGTGTTCCACAAATATACCCTATTGTGTGCATAGTCACTCACATCTCTATCAATTTTTTTCTCTTTTTTGTCAGCTATATATTTCGCAAATCGTTCCACCTCCCCTTTAATTTTAGTATAAGATTTTTGGAAATCTTCTAATGTTTCATGTGGTTTGAGTTCCTCACTGATTGCATTGACTTTCTCATTGATTTCTTGTAACTTATCTTTTTCATGATCAACAAGATAACCAATTAATTTCAATGAGCAATCAGTGAGTGCTTCTTCCCATAACAGTTTACGTTCTGGTTTAAGATCCTGAAATGTAGGGAACATTTTAAGGCGAAGGCCTCTTGGAATAACCTTATTATCCACATAGAAATTAAACATGCCTATATTCCATTGTCGTTTGATCTGTTTCTTTATAATTTTTTTAAGTTCCTTTAGAGACTTAAACCATTCCACATTAGTTTCATATTCCTTAGTATTCTTATTTTTCAAATCAAGTGTTAATTTTTGTATGTCCTCAGACCATTTCAACATCTCAGCCCCCATATAGAAGGTTGCCATAATTGTTAATGATTATCAAAAGTTTATTATTGTATACCTAAACCTATAACACTAAAAGATCACGTGCACAATTAATAGAAATGTGGTTTACCCACCAGTCAATACAATACAATTGAAAATTAATATTGGCACAGTGTCATGTTAGATTAGGAGTCTAAGAGGTATAAACCTCGGTGCTATCCCCAAATGCAAAGTTTCAATTAGGGGAAAGGGGGGATGGACCAAAAAGTGGGAATTTATAGCACTCGCGACTTCTAAGTGGATATCTTACTGTTTAGAAACAGTTAATAGGTTGTGTATGTTTAGGTATAAAATCATTAGACTTTAATTAATATGCATTAAAAGTGATAAATATCACCTATCTCCTGCTAAAGATATATCAACAAAGATAGATTCAAGATAAAACAATAATAACTAGAACGCTCACATAGGTGTACAGAAGTTCTGGGGTAAAAGCCTCCCTGTATTCCTGGCCGTAACTGGCCGTTATTATTGTTTTGTCTTGAATCTATCTTTGTTGATATATCTTTAGCAGGAGATAGGTGATATTTATCACTTTTAATGCATATTAATTAAAGTCTAATGATTTTATACCTAAACATACACAACCTATTAACTGTTTCTAAACAGTAAGATATCCACTTAGAAGTCGCGAGTGTCTATATATGGTGTCAGTGGAGATATTGGTGTAGATATGTGCGTGGAAGTATGTTTGATTTTGTCCCATGTTGCTAGAAGCTCTTTCATTAGCGGGTACTTATCTACTATTTCCGGCCTATTTTTTTTTAGGTGTCCATGCTAAGTATCCTGGGTTGTTTGTATGTAATATGGATCTTTCAATTTTTATCCAATGCTTCTGCGGCATATTTATACAGCATTCCACTAATCTTTGCAACATCGTGGCTTTTCTGTATATCAGTAGGTTTGGGACTTCCAAGCCTCCCTTTGCTTTGGGTAAATATAGGGTTTGTTTATGGGTTCTTGGCCTCATTCCATTCCATATAAATGTCTCTATGGTATTTTGTAATTTTATCACATAATCGTGTGGAAGTTGTATTGGGAGGGTCTGCAATAAGAAAAGTATTCTAGGTAGCACATTTATTTTTATTACACTAATCCTTCCCAGCCATGAAAAATGTATGTTTTTCCAGTTGGATAAGTAGCTTACAAGCGACCTCTCCAAGTGTTTGTAATTGGCCTCTAATAATATATCAAGTTTCGCTGAGAGGTAGACCCCTAGGTATTTTTTATTTTGTCTGCCTGTAACTATCGGGGCAATCTGTCAATATCTAGTGAATCTCGTCTGGGATAGTTATATTTAGAATCTCTGATTTTGTTACATTTAGTGAAAAATTGGAGAGCTTGCCATACTCATCAAAGATTTGTAGGGCTCGAGGCAGAGATGTTTCTGTGTTTGTAAGGGTTAGTAGTACGTTGTCCGCATACATTGCTAATTTATGTTCTATTTTAGCTATTGTAAGCCCTGTGATCTGTGGGTCTCCGCTGATTTTGAGTGCTAGTATCTCTATTGAGATTGCAAATAGGATTGTGGAAAGTGGGCACCCCTGCCTCGTACCGTTCATTATCATAAAGCTGTCTGAGAGTAGACCCTTCACCTTAACTTTGGCTGTTGGCGAGGTGTATAGGGAGAATATCATGTCCATAAAGCGTTGGCTAAACCCCATCTTTGCCAGGGCAACCCTTAAAAAGGGCCAGCTTACCCTGTCAAGGGCTTTTTCAGCATCTGTGAAGGTCAGTGAAAGTGGGACTTTGTTGCGCATGTGTTATGAGCTGTATCACCTTCAGAGTGTTGTCCCTTGCTTTGCGTCCCGGGACAAAACCCACCTGGTCTGGATTTATTAATTTAGGGAGAATTTTGTTTATTCATGTGGCCAATATTTTTGTATATATTTTTATGTCAGAATTGAGCAAGGAAATTGGGTGAAAATTTTCTGCTTTGTTGGGTGGTTTGCCCGGTTTTGGGAGAACTGTTATGAGCTTCAAGTAGATTTGAGAAAAAGCCGCTTTCATGCAGTAGCATGTTAAATGTATTAGTTAAGTGGTGGGTCAGTAATGGGGCAAATTTTTTGTATTTTGCCATTCCAAATCCATCAGGGCCTGGGCTCTTTCCACTTGGCATATCCTTTATAGCTTTCATAGGTTCTTCACATGTTATGGGAGCTTCTACGTTTTTTTTGTTTCATCTGGGTCGAGGGCCGGGATTTCTATGTCTGATAGGAAGGTCTCTACGTTTATTAGGGTCCTGTTTTCTATAGTGTCAGGATTTGATTCTGGGGTTGGTGCTTATAAATTGTATAGGGAGAAGTAGTATAGTCTGACGGTTTCTGCAATGTTGCTGCTGTTTTTATGGAAAGTGCCTTGTCTGTCGGTAATATTTGAGATATATGACTTAAATTGTTTCCATTTCAGGGCTTTAGCCAGAAGTGTTCCTGGTTTATTCCCGTGCTCAAAATATTGCTGTTTTAAGCGGAATGCTTTTAGTTGCGTGTCTTTGAGTTGGTGTGCATGTAGCTCCTGTCTGACTTGCGTTAATGATTTTGATATTGTGGATGAAGATGTATTCTTTTTGTGTTCTGATTCCCAGTAGGAGATTTGTGCTCTTAAGGAGTTAATGTTGTCTGTTTTGCTTGCGCTGTTGTGCCTGAATCTTGAGCAACACCCCTCTAATGACACATTTATGTGCCTCCCAAATCAAAGTCTGTTTAGACTGATCTTGTTTGTTTAATCTAAAATAGTCTTGTAGGGCTTTTTAAATTTCTATCTGATATAAGGGGTTATTTAGCAGACAGTCGTCCAGTCTCCATATAAACTGAATTATTGGTTTCTCAGGCCAGTTAAAGTCGCAAAGCATTCGAGCATGATCCGACCAGGTTTGTGGTAAGATGTCTGCATTATACACCAAGGATAGGCTAGCCGGGTCGGTTAAGATGTAGTCTATCCTAGAGTATGACTGATGTGGGTGAGAATAGTGAACTTTCATGTATTGTTTACCATAAGTTGTTGCAATTGCGAGTTGAAGGATCTGATTACCTTCTTGGGGGTGCTGGAGGAGCCGCTCTGTGTCAATATGTGGATCTAGTGGAATATTGAGATCCCCTCCCAAGAATAGTGTGCCTTTTCCATGTTCTAATATTTTTTGTGACGCTGTTTTTAGTGCCTTGTGTTGATTTTGATTGGGCATGTAAACATTTGCCAGAGTTATGAATCTGTTATATAAGAGGCCTACTACTATTATGTACCTTCCCTCTTTGTCTTTTTCGATATTCGTCGGTTGGAATGGAACTGTACTTTTTAACGTTATACACACTCATCCTGTCTTAGTCTGGCCGGATGAAAAATATGTAGCTCTGTACCTGGTGCTAAGTGTTTTTGGCTCTCTGCCTTTTTTAAAATGTGTCTCCTGTAAGAAGAGTATGTTTCCCTCCTGATTGTGTAGGTCCCTGAAGGCTATTGACCGTTTTTCTGGGCTATTGAGGCCTTTAGCATTTATAGATATCAATTGTGGTTTATGAAGCGGTGTTCTATGTCTTCGACAGTCAGACGTATGTTCAGGGGGGTGTCATTGATGTCTTTATCCTCACCGAGAGAAAGGATGGGGGTGGGTAGGGTGGTGTGATTGTCTTGACAGTGACTTTAGCAAATACAATTGAAACAATCAATCTATTAAACAATTTTTCAAATATTTCTAATATATAAAGTTTGAAAAAACAACAAATATATCAACTGAGGGTGGTATCCCTTACCCCCAGAACGGCATTTTGTAATAAACATTTGTTGAAACTAGGCAAAAACATTTTATTTTCCTTTTTTTTTTTTTTTATTCATTTTTTTTATTTTTTAGCAAGCTATTTCAGATGTTACCTGTGCGTGGTTTTTCATGTTTCCTCTGGGCGTGTGTGTGGTGTGTGCAAATGGGTAGAGAGCTAATCAGGCTGTAAGTTTAAACCATGCGTGTCGTGGTGTTAAGTTTGCGCTCTATGTATGTGAGGAATGTGTTCTCACGTGGCATATATGTGTGTGTTATATTAGTAATGTAGAAAGTGGTTGTACTCAAGAAATCAGGTTCCCATACTGTGTTGTTCTTAAGTGGTGCATTTTCAAGAACATTTATATAAAAGAAAGATAAAAAGAAAAAAAAGAATAGAGGAGGGGGAGAGGACTGGTGGAATAGGAGGAAGGCAAACAACAACATTAACATTTCAACTTTTCAACTTTACCCATCCGCTGTAACAGAAACTGTAAATTGATTTCCTAAATAATTTACAAATGTTGCAAACCCCTATTTGCAATATCTTTCTTATATTACTCTAATCTATAGTTAAATGTACAACTTTTTTTTTAGCTTTAAAAAATAAAACCCAGTTTTTTATTTTTATTGTTTTTTTTTATAAAAAAAATAGTATGGCTTTTAAACATAGAGTATACTTTATAATAATATATTTATATAAATTAATATTAAATTGTATACCCTACTTAGCTACTTAGTAGCAATATACTTTTTTAAAAAAAAAATAAAAGCTTTATAAGTATATTTATGTTCTGTTATTTAACTTTATATAAAGCTTATGAGGTAATATATGTCCAATCTAAAGCTTTGAAAAAAGCTGTTAAACATAAAAAACAACAGGCTTATCTTTAGCTTTTATAAAAGCTTTTGGGTTGTAATAACTAATAATGCTAAAAAATTAAACTAAATACGATGTTCCGCTACTAATCTAACTGATCTCTCTCTACAACTCTCCTCACAGACTGCTTTTTCCTAACAGCGTCAGATAATGTTTTAACTTATTATTTAAATTGACTAACCAGCGTGAGGAAGGGGCATGGTTAGTCACGAGTGACACGCGATTTGCCGCAAGCGAGAGGCGTGGCTTTCCACAAACGTGCAGTGTTTGATTGACACTGACGTATATGTTAATTCCTATCCCCGTAAAATATTTTCGGAAGTTGCAATCGGCAATTGCCGTAACTCCGCCCACACATAATTTATACTGTATCAATGCATAGTTACTGTATCAATAATGTAGACACTGACACAGGAAAAATAAGCATTAATAAAAATGTCAGTGTCTACATTATTTATACAGTTACTATATGCATTGTGACTATATAAATAATGTTTAGACTGAGCCGCCTCCCAAAAATAAACCTAACATTTCTTAACCTATATTTCCGCCTTCCACAAAAAATCGCAATTAAAACTAAAATTAATAACCACTTAACCATCAACCACCCACATCGCAATACACCTATTTACCCTATTAACCCCTAAACCCCTACATCGCAATAAACCTATTTAACTTTTTTAACCGCAAAACCCCCACATCGCAATAAACCTATTTACCCTATAAACCCCTAAACTGCAAACCCCAACATCTCAATAAACCTATTTACCCTATTAACCCCTAAACCGAAAAACCCCTACATCGCAATAAACCTATTTACCCTATTAACCCCTAAACCCCTACATCACAATATACCTATTTACCCTATTAACCGCCAAAACCCACAACGCAAATAACTATTTAAATACCTAAGTACAGTACAATAACCTAACACCCCCTAACCTAACAACCCCTAACCTAACACCCCATTAAATAAACCCAAATTACCTAAACTAATACATTCTAAAGTTACAAAAAATAAAAAAGCTAACATTACAGAACATAAAAAAATCGAATTAACAAATTTAACAAAATTAAACCTAATCCCTATTAAAATACAAAAGACCCCCCCAATAGCATTTAGCTCGTTTTCTGCCCATCCCTAATCTAAATAAAACAAATCCCCCCAAAAAACCCTTAAAAATCCTAAGTCTAACCCCCAGGTTGGTACTCACGGTTCCTGAAGTCCGGCGGAGAAGGTCCTGTTCCAGGCGGTGAAGTCTTCTTCCAAGCGCAACCTCTTCTTCTTCCAGGAACATCCTGCGTAGAGCGGTGCTAAAGACTGAAGACCGCGGAGCTGAAGACAGGCAACCCTGGAACTCAAGACAGGCAACTGTGGAGCCATGGAGTGTGGAGGATCCTCTTCGTACGATCTCCGCCATACACTGAATAGTGAATTCAAGGTATGCGATTAAAGATGGTGTTCCTTGAATTCCTATTGGCTGATTTGATTCTTCCAATTCAAATCAGCCAATAAGATGAAAGCTACTCAAATCCTATTGGCTATTTAAATTAGTGAAAATTTTATTGGCTATTTAAATCAGCCAATAGAATTTCACTTGGTTTCATGCTATAGGCTAATTTAAATAGCCAATAGGATTTGAGTAGCTTTCATCCTACTGGTTGATTTGAATTGGAAGAATCAAATCAACCAATAGAAATTCAAGGGACGCCATATTTAATCGCGTACCTTGAATTCACTATTCAGTGTACGACGGAGATCATACAAGAGGATCCTCCACGCTCCATGGCTCCGCGGTAGCAGGTCTTCAGCTCCGCAGTCTTCAGCACCGCTCCGCGCAGGAGGTTCCTGGAAGAAGAAGAGGTTGCGCTTGGATGAAGACTTCACCACCTTGAACAGGACCTTCTCCACCGGACTTCAGGAACCGTGAGTAGCAACCTGGGAGTTAGATTTAGGATTTTTTAAGTTTTTTTTGGGGTGATTTGTTTTATTTAGATTAGGAATGGGCAGAAAAAGAGCTAACTGCCCTTTTAAGGGCAATGCCCAAACAAATGCCCTTTTCAGGGCAATGGGTAGTTTAGGTTTTTTAATGTTAGGTTCTTTTATTTTGGGGGGTGGGGGGTTTAATGTTAGATGGGACTTTGCATATTTTTTGTAAAAAAGAGCTGATTATCTTGGGGCAAAGCCCTGCAAAAAGGGCTACTGGTAGTTTATTATTAGAGTAGGGGGTGTTTTTATTTTGGGGGGTCTTTTCTATTTTAATAGGGATTAGGTTTAATGTTGTTAAATTTGGTAATTTGATTTTTTATTTTCTGTAATGTTAGCTTTTTTTTGTAAACTTATTTTTTTTTTTGTAACTTTAGAATGTATTAGTTTAGGTAATTTGGGTTTATTTAATGGGCTTTTAGGGGGTGTTAGGTTAGGGGTTAATAAGTTAAATAGGTTTATTGCGATGTAGGGGTTTTGAGGTTTAGGGGTTAATAGGGTAAATAGTTATATTGCGATGTGGGGGTTTTGCGGTTTAGGAGGTTTTTTTTAGGAGTTTTTTTGTTATATTTTGTGCGGGCGGTGTTTTATTTTTAATACTTGATGCAGGCGGTTAGTTTTTTTTTTTTTTAAATACTTTAATGTGGGCGATTAGGTGTTGCTTTTGTAATGCTCCGTTTGCCTTCGCTGCATCCACCGGTGGATTCCGAAAAGGGCAGGGTGATGAAAGAATCCACCTTCGCTGCATCTAGGTGAATTATTTTGTCCTTGCGCTGCCAACATTCCATTGAGGATGCGTGCGCAACTGTCAATGGCGATGGACATTACAAAAGCAATTATAGTATAAATATTAATCCTGAAGGTATCCTCGCAGTGCTGCTGGTAGAATGGTTTCTGGTATCCCCCTGATGCGCAGATTGTTTCTACGCCCTCTATTGTCAAGGTCCTCAACTTTTTCTAATACATTTTGAATAGTCTCTTCTTGGTTGTATAGAAGCTGGGAGAGATGCTGCACATCCTGTGTTGCAGTATTGTGGCTTTCTTCCAGGGTGACTACCCTATGATCTATGCGTTTTAAATCTCTCTTCATTTCCTGAAACATATTTCGCATATCTGTCATGGCTGCTTTTATGTCTTCTTTAGAAGCTAGTAATTTTAGGTCTTCTCTTGTTATTTCTGTAGATGAATTTGTGGGTTTTAAATGTTGTACTTGAGCTTCCATAGCTTCAGGGTGTGTTTGAGCCTCCTGCGTAGTGCTGGGCTGTGAAGGTGTTGCTCCTTCTGTTGATTTTAGGTATTGATTGATCATCTTTGATCTACAGGGGGTATCTGCTTTCTGGGTTATTTTTGCTGGCATCCCCCTGTTGTCAATTATGAGCTTGTAATCGCTCCTGCTTAAATAGTGCTCTGTGTCTCTATATTCATGTGCTTATGGGACCTTGATGTTTGAGAGGGTGGTGGGTTATTCAGCACTTTCACTTTGTCTCTTATAATGTCCTGGTGAAGGGGTATTTATTTCCCCAGGTTGTGTCGCCCTCACTCCCACTCAGATATCCAATATTAAATGTTGTGAACACCACTTGCACTAGGTGTTATTACCTGTTCTGGGGCTTCGTTCTCCTTGCTTCTAATCTGCCATTTGGCGGCCGTTGGTTTACTTGCTGTGTGGCGTGTTGCGGTCACGGGGCTTATGTGTGCTGATATTTTTGTGCCCGGTGCTTTATCTTCCAGCTGGCGCTGCCTCTTGTCACAGTTTCTGTGAGCGCTGCTGATCGTCGCTCTGAATGAGAGTTGCTGCGTACTTTAGGCGGCGCCTGTTTTATGGCCTGAATTTTTCTCCGGGCTTGATGGAGTGAGGTAAGCGCCTGTTATTGTAATTCACCTTACATGTACCCGATTCCACTTCACTTTTTAGGTGTTTTTGCCTGTTTGGCTGCTGTCTTTATGCCGATCTGAGGCATCAAGGCCTAGGAGCTGTTCTAGCAAGCGTCCATCTCCCTGCGCGGCCAAGCTCCTCCGTGGGACTGGAGTTTTAAGTAGTCTTGTCAGCCTCTCAGTGAGAGCATTGACGAAAGTTAGAGTCTGGAGATGCAGGAAGAGTCTTCCTGCGAACCCATCCAGACTGCCTGCTAACAGCTCCTTAAGCAATCAGTGTTGACGAGTTTCACTGTCTGCTTTTTCTTCACTCAAGTCCATGTCGGGAGTGATGCAACAAGACTGTCACATTTGAGAGGCTGTGTTTCTGTTCCACAGCATGGATTCTGGTAAGATCGTTTCAATTTTTACATATGTTGAAAACGGTGAAGACAGGGTCACAGTGTGACTCCTTTTATCTTAATAGAAACATGGGTTAATATCTCCTAAGGGAGGTTATTGAACAGTGGGGATTAATCAAATGTGATACTTTGATTGTATGCTGCTTTATGTGTGAGATTTATTGGGCTCATAGACTGTTTGTTATGCGGTAATGGAACACACAGGTTTTTACTTTCACTTTGAATGCTGCACAGCTTGTAGCTTGGTGCGTTTTCTCTCATAGCAGGGGGGTCCTACCTTGCACACCACGTGACCGGGTGTGGTCACACTTTCGTTTTCTCTTTCCTGACCGAGCTAGCTGTCGGAGAAGACTTTTTTTCTGTTTTCCTGGGTCTAGGAGGTGGTGAGTGCCCAAGTCATTGGGAGTATAAATGTAACGTTTGTTGTGAGAAATAAAAAGATAATATATTCTGTGTCCTACTGTTATTAGTGCAAGCTATGGAAGATTCTTATATGCTTGAGGGTACTCCCTCTATTCCTAATAGTAATACCTGTCTATATTGTGAGGAGGCTTTGGTATGCCTGCCCTCTCAACTATGTTCCATATGTATCAACAAGGTTATGTCTAAGAAGGTTAACCTCTTTAGTACTACTGAGCCATCCACCTCTGAGGACTCGCCGTCCCGTGAGGTGCATACCCATCAGTTCTCTCCCTCATCACATGCAGATTCCCATAGCACGCCTGATCCTCCATCTGGAGGGAGCCTTTTACCATCAGACTTTACCGCGCAGTTAAAGACGGCAGTGTCTGAGGCTCTTAGTGCTTTACCTCGCACTGACAAGGGAAAGGTTAAACATAGCTCTCTTGTCCAGGGGTCATCCAGTGATTTAGTAGATTTGTCTGTTTTTCAAGTATCCAAGGATGGGTCACACTCTGAGTCTTCAGAGGGTGAACTTTCTGTATCGGAGTCTACTATCACTAGGCCTCCGAGTGCGGAGGAGCCAGCCTTTATATTTAATATTGAACACTTACGTTTTCTTCTAAAGAAGGTTCTATCGACATTAGAGGTTCCAGAGGCCAAGTTGCCTGATGAACCTTTGATCCCTAAATTAGACAGAGTGTACGAGGACAGGGTAGCACCGCTAACTTGTGGGATAGAATTGGATCTTCCTTTTCCCCTTCTTCAGCCTTTAAAAAATGATTCCGAGACTCTCAGCTGGAGTTGTGGGGTTCCGTCCCTAAGGTGGATGGCGCTATCTCCATGCTAGCCAAACATACTATCCCACTTGAGGATAGCTAGTCATTCAGAGAGCCAATGGATAAGAAGATGAAAACTTTTGACTCCATTATCTCCACGGTTACAGGGGGCAAGGTTGCCTTCCTACTGCAGGATAAAAAGAACGAATCTAAAGGACAAGGATCTAATTTTCGTTCCTTTAGTTCTGAAAAGTCCCATCGTCAGCAGTCCTCCTCTAAGCCTGAGCAAACCAAGAGCACTTGGAAGCCGGCTCAATCCTGGAATAAATCCAAGCAGAACAAAAAGCCCACCGCGACCAATTTGGCATGAAGGGGTGGCCCCCGATCTGGCACTGGATCGTGTGGATCGTTTTCAGATGCTTGGTTCAGGGACCATGCGTCATGGAGGTCATAGCTCAGGGATACAAGATAGGTTTCAAATCTCATCCAACCAAGGGCAGATTTCTCCTCTCAAGCCTGTCTTCAAGATCAGAAAAGAGGGAAGCCTTTCTGGGGTGTATGCAGGATCCGTCCTCCTTAAGGGTCATTGTCCCGGTTCCTACGGCAGAAAGAGGTTTGGGATACTATTCAAACCTGTTCATGGTCCCAAAGAAGGAGTGAACTTTCCACCCGATTTGGGACCTAAAGTGCTTAAACAAGTTTTTAAATGTCCCCTCGTTCAAGATGGAGACAATAAGGTCCATCCTTTCTCTAGTTCAGGAAGGACAGTTCATGACCACTATAGATCTGAAAGATGCCTACCTTCATGTTCCAATCCACAAGGACCACTTCCAGTTCCTAAGGTTTCCATTCCTTGATCAGCACTTCCAGTTCATTGCACTTCCATTTGGTATAGCTACTGCTCCAAGAATCTTTACAAAGGTTCTAGGGGCTCTCCTGGCCGTCGCCAGAACCGGAGGTATAGCAGTAGCTCCCTACTTGGACGACATTCTAGTTCAAGCACCATCCTTTTGTCTAGCGGAGGACCATTCGGTATCTCTTCTCTCTCTTCTTCAATCTCATGGATGGAAGATAAACTTAGAAAAGAGTTCTCTTATTCCAAGCACCAGGGTAGAATTCCTGGGTACTATAATAGACTCAATATCCATGAGGATTTTTCTAACAGACCAGAGACGTTGCAAGCTAGCTTTGGCATGTATTTCCCTACGGACTTAAGGCCATCTGTGGCTCAGTGTATGGAGGTAATTGTTCTCATGGTGTCCAGCATGGACATAATTCCCTTTGCTGGGTTCTGTCTCAGACCATTAACCCCTTAATGACCACAGCACTTTTCCATTTTCTGTCCGTTTGGGACCAAGGCTATTTTTACATTTTTGCGGTGTTTGTGTTTAGCTGTAATTTTCCTCTTACTCATTTACTGTACCCACACATATTATATACCGTTTTTCTTGCCATTAAATGGACTTTCTAAAGATACCATTATTTTCATCATATCTTATAATTTACTATAAAAAAATTTATAAAATATGAGGAAAAATTGAAAAAAAAATACACTTTTTCTAACTTTGACCCCCAAAATCTGTTACACATCTACAATCGCCAAAACACACCTATGCTAAATAGTTTCTAAATTTTGTCCTGAGTTGAGAAATACCCAATGTTTACATGTTCTTTGCTTTTTTTGCAAGTTATAGGGCCATAAATACAAATAGCACTTTGCTATTTCCAAACCATTTTTTTTTCAAAATTAGCGCTAGTTACATTAGAACACTGATATCTTTCAGGAATCTCTGAATATCCATTGACATGTATATATTTTTTTTTAGTAGACAACCCAAAGTATTGATCTAGGCTTATTTTGGTATATTTCATGCCACCATTTCACCGCCAAATGCGATCAAATAAAAAAAATTGTTCACTTTTTCACAATTTGTTTCACAAACTTTAGGATTCTCACTGAAATTATTTACAAACAGCTTGTGCAATTATGGCACAAATGGTTGTAAATTCTTCTCTGGGGTCCCCTTTGTTCAGAAATAGCAGACTTATATGGCTTTGGTGTTGCTTTTTGGTAATTAGAATGCCACTAAATGCCACTGCGCACCACATGTGTATTATGCCCAGCAGTGAAGGGGTTAATTAGGGAGCATGTAGGGAGCTTTTTGGGGTAATTTTAGCTTTAGTGTAGTAGACAACCCCAAGTATTGATCTAGGCCCATTTTGGTATATTTCATGCCACCATTTCACCGCCAAATGCGATCAAATTAAAAAAAACGTTAAATTTTTCACAATTTTTGGTTTCTCACTGAAATCATTTACAAACAGCTTGTGCAATTATGGCACAAATGGTTGTAAATGCTTCTCTGGGATCCCCTTTGTTTAGAAATAGCAGACATATATGGCTTTGGCGTTGCTTTTTGGTATTTAGAAGGCCGCTAAATGCCGCTGCGCATCACACGTGTATTATGGCTAGCAGTGAAGGGGTTAATTAGGTAGCTTGTAGGGAGCTTGCAGGGTTAATATCACATTTAGTGTAGAGCTCAGCCTCCCACCTGAAACATCAGACCCCCTGATTTCTCCCAAACAGCTCTCTTCCCTCCCCCACCCCACAATTGTCCCCGCCATCTTAAGTACTGGCAGAAAGTCTGCCAGTACTAAAATAAAAGCTATATTTGTTGTTTTTTTGTGTTTTTAAAAAGCATATTTACATATGCTGCTGTTTACTATCCCCCCCTTAGCCCCCAACCTCACTGATCCCCCCCAAACAGCTCTATAACCCGCCCACTCTAACTTAATCTGCGCCATCTTGGGTACTGGCAGCTGTCTGCCAGTACCCAGTTTAGAAGAAAACATGTTTTTTTTTAAATTTTTATTAACATTTTCTGTAGTGTAGCTTCCCCCCACACAAAACCAATCCCCCACCCCTCCACGATCTCTTTTTGTGCTTTTGCACAAACTAGATTAGGGCATTTTTTCTTAACAATATTTACCGTAGTGTAGCGGTTCCCACCCGCTCCCGCCCTGTGCACGCGCCCGCCCGCCAACCTCCGTGCACGCGCGCGCCCCCTAACGGTCCCGCCTCCGATCCCGCCCCCCCTTGATGACACAGGATACACCGATGGCCGCCCACCCGCCTCCCAAGTCGGCTCCCACCCACCAACGATACCGGCCATCGATGTCCGGTGCAGAGAGGGCCACAGAGTGGCTCTCTCTGCATCGGATGGCCATGTAAGGTTATTGCAGGATGCCTCCATATGGAGGCATCACTGCAATAACCGGAAAGCAGCTGGAAGCGAGCAGGATCGCTTCCAGCTGCTTTCCACACCGAGGACGTGCAGGGTACGTCCTCAGGCGTTAACTGCCTTTTTTTTTTAGGACGTACCCTGCACGTTCTCGGTCATTAAGGGGTTAAAGCTGTGTATGCTGAGGCTCTGGGATGGTGATCATTTGGATCTGACTCAACGGATTTCTCTGGACAGCCGGTCGAGATAATCGCTCTCTAGGTGGCTCTGTCAAGATCATCTGTCCTGAGGGACATCCTTTCTAAGACCATCCTGGGAGATTGTGATTATGGACGTGAGTCTCTCAGAATGGGGAAGGCACAGGGCCTGTGGTCTCAGGAAGAATGCTCCCTCCTGATTAACATCCTGGAACTTTGAGCAATCAACAATGCTCTGAAGGCTTGGCCTCTTCTGGGTTCGTCCTGGTTTATCCGATTCCAATTAGACAATATAACCTCAGTGGCTTACATCAACCATCAGGGGGAACAAGAAGCTCCCTAGCAATGAGTGAAGTATCTTGGATTCTGGAGTGGGCGGAGGCCCACAACTGTTCGCTGTCAGTGATCCACATTCTGGGTGTGGACAACTGGGAAGTGGCATTTCTCAGCAGACAATCCTTTCATCCGGGGGAATGGTCTCTCCATCCCGAAGTGTTTGCAGAGATATGAAACATGTGGGGGACGCTGGAGATAGATCTCCTGGCATCTCGTCTCAATACCAAGCTACCCAGATATGGGTTGAGGTCCAAGGATCCTCAGGCGGAGCTAATAGATGTATTAGCAGTGCCTTGGAAGTTCAGTCTAATCAACCTTTTTCTGCCGTTACCACTCCTTCCTCGGGTAGTGGGCCGCATCAAGCAGGAGCAGGTGTCAGTAATACTGATTGCTTCATTGCAGCCACAAAGGATGTGGTTCGCGGATCTAGTGAGGATGTCATCTTCTCCTCCATGGAGGTTACCTTCTTGCAGGGATCTGCTTGAACAAGGTCCTTTTGTTCATCAAAACCTAGATTCTCTGAGGCTGACTGCGTGGAGATTGAACACGTAGTCCTTGCCAAGAGAGGGTTTTTTGAGAGAGTTATTAATACTCTCATTCAAGCTCATAAGCTGGTTACTCGTCATATCTATCATAAGGTGTGGAGAACCTACTTATTCTGGTGTGAAGAGCGTGGATTTCCCTGGCATAAGGTTAAAGTTGCCAGGATTCTATTGTTTCTCAAGGATGGGCTGGAGAAGGGTCTTTCGGCCAGTTCCCTGAGGGGACAGATTTCGGCCTTGTCTGTTTTACTGCAGAAGAGGCTCTCAGAGCTTCCAGATGTTCAGTCGTTTGTTAAGACTCTGATTAGAATCAGACCTGTGTTCTGATCTACGGCTCCTCCGTGGAGTATGAATCTGGCTCTTAAGGTGTTGCAACGGACTCCGTTTGAGCCTTTGCATGAAATTGACATTAAGTTGTTGTCCTGGAAGGTTCTTTTTCTACTGTTTATTGCTTCTGCGAGCAGAGTTTATAAGATTGCCGCTTTGCAATGTAATCCTCCTTATCTGGTGTTCCACTGTGTCCAGATTTGTAATATATTTGATTACCTGTAAATTATGTAAATATCAATATACGGGAAGAACGATACGATTATTAAAAGATAGAATTCAAGAGCACTTATTGTCTCTGAAGGCTGAGATTCCAAGAACTCCGGTAGCAAGACATTTTGCTTTCCATAGACTAAGACTAGTGGGCAATATTGATAAAACAACAATTGACTATGTCCAATCCCTCTTTGAATACCAAGGTATAGGTCAGGTACCTAAGAGAATAACAGGCGGAGACCGCATGATGACACTTGAAAGGAAGGAGGTGTATTGGATTTATACCCTTAAGACAGGGAGCCCCCTAGGGATGAATGAAATAGCTGATGTAAAATTGTTTACTGGTTTGTAGTTTGGAATCTGAGGATATTAACATATACTACGAAGTAGACAAAAATGAAATAAGAAGAGTATTAGGGATTAGAGGGTCCCGTATTTGATAATCCTTTAATGGACCCCTAATGATACTATAATAATAAAAAAAATCATCAGTTCAGATAAAGCTTAGTAGATAAGTAGTGGACATGTCTATTGGGGGCCCGGTGTCCCTATTATATCTTTATCTTTGTCAATTGTAATAAAACCAGTTATAGTATGTATCCAATTTAAAACTACATTCCCTGTGTTATGTGGGGGTATAATAACTAAGATATTGATATGGTGATCGTATGTAGAGGAGGTATATTAATATTCGCATAAATTGCATAAATTGTATGATGCTAATATTTTTTGTAAACTGTAAGATATATATATATATATATATATATATATATATATATATATATAAAAATTCCAATTCTATCTTTAGTGCACAATGAATATATAGTATATTATGTTAAATTATATTGAATTGTATCATCTCTAATTTGATTAGGCTAATATGTCCCCCCGGATTTAAGATTAATTTACTATATATACGTAATTAATCATAAATAGGAGATAAATTTAAATTGCACTATAATGAAATATTGTTAACGTTTCCTTTGCAAGTAGTATATATCTAACACTCAATGAAAGTAAGATTGTACATTATTTGTTCCTTCAAAAATATTTGTATTCTATACTTTTGTGTATGTACCTTTAAGGTAAATGGTTAATGAAATGTGTATTTGAGGAAGGTATGGTGCAGCTGATTGTATCCCTGACGAAGTGCCGATTACGGCAGGAAATGTGTCTCAGCTGTCGCGTGAGGAGTGGTGTTTGTCCTGTATGTTTTACCTGAAATAAAGCATTCGTTGATGTTTTGAATCTAAAACACATTGGATCGTTTTTCTTCTACTTTTGCTGCTTTGTTCTATTTTGTTTGCGGGTGAGGACCCACCAGAAGGCTATGATCATCTCTGTAAAGCTACAATATTCTCCCATACTGGTGTTGGTGGAACAAAGTATAGGAGACCGCTATCCCACTGTGCGGGGCCGTTACTGTGAGTAGAAAGCTGTTTTTAGACTGTGTGCTGTTTAGCCATGTATCTTTAGTGTGCTGGTCTGTACTAATAATACAAGATGTTATACCTGAATATATATTGCAACACTGTTGCTAACTGCATTACATATTTTGCATTGGATTGACAATAATACGTGGGTTTGTGCACAGGATGTCAGATAATCTATACTAAGTAGCTGTACAGAGTTATCCAAAAGCTTGGAACCTTATTATAACTATTGAATCATTTGTTTACTTAGCAGGAAAAAAGGCACACACCGTAGCATTTACTATAAAAGCATTTAACTTGATACTTAGTGTGAAAGCCTTCCTTGTAACTATACAAACTTTTATCACTGAACAGAGTGTGTTGTATACATGCAGCTACATGGTTGTATTTCTCCTATTTACAGTAGTATGGATACAAATCCTTTTTTTTTATTATTTCAAATTCTTTTTATTAAAGAAACACAGGCACAAAAAAATGTGTGTGCACGTACAACGTCAAGTTATAACAGTATTACAATTTACAGACTGAAAGCCAGTACATTGTTTATGGTTTAAAATAGGGAAAAAAAAGAAAACATATGGAAGTTTCTACTCACAATACAACTATTGTGTGTGAGGACCGTACAGGTTTAAATACGCGTCATTGGTGTTATATAAAATTGAGCTATATATTTAGAGGGATATCAAGGTTATTCAAGCACCGTCTTGCAATGAACCTGTGCTTCTTAGTTTTATAATAATAATTAAAAAAAAATACACACACAACAATAACGCACAAAACTAGCTAAGTTTATCAAATTGGGGCATTTTAAATTCTGGATGCCCCATGGATGTACACCCAGGATAGGTTCAGAGCATACAATAAGTAATAACCTGGATATTGCGTTAGAATCACCCAAAACTTAAAGTGCTTCAAATATTACAGTATGCCAGACGAGGGATATTTCTGAGAATAACAAATTGCAAGACATGGCCAACGTAAGTGGCTTATTTATGTTTATTGCTGCCCTAGGCACTCAAAATTCTGCTGCCCCCACTGCAAAGGTTTAAGGCCTTTTTCTTTCATGTAATTGTCAGGAGTCCATGAGCTAGTGACATATGGGATATACAATCCTACCAGGAGGGGCAAAGTTTCCCAAACCTCAAAATGCCTATAAATACACCCCTCACCACACCCACAATTCAGTTTTATAAACTTTGCCTCCTGTGGAGGTGGTGAAGTAAGTTTGTGCTAAGATTTCTACGTTGATATGCGCTTCTCAGCATTGTTGAAGCCCGATTCCTCTCAGAGTACAGCGAATGTCAGAGGGACGTGAAGGGAGTATCACCTATTGAATACGATGATTTCCCTAACGGGGCTCTTTTTCATGGGTTCTCTGTTATCGGTCGTAGAGATTCATCTCCTACTTCCCTTTTCAGATCGACAATATACTCTCAATTTACCATTACCTCTACTAATAACTGTTTTAGTACTGGTTTGGCTATCTGCTATATGTGGATGGGTGTCTTTTGGTAAGTATGTTTTCATTACTTAAGACACTCTCAGCTATGGTTTGGCACTTTATGCAAATTATATAAAGTTCTAAATATATGTATTGTACTTATATTTGCCATGAGTCAGGTTCATGTATTTCCTTCTGCAGACTGTCAGTTTCATATTTGGGAATATAAACACTTTAAGAAATGTATTTCTTACCTGGGGTTTAGTCTTTTTTCAATTTGACTATTTTTTTGCAATTGCGGGTGTTAGGCCCGCGGGTGCGTCAAATGTTAGACTTTATTGCATCATTTTTGGCGAGACCTTTGCCGAGACCTTTCACACGGCGGTGTCATTAGTGACGCAAGTGTGTAATTTCCGGTCATTTTTGGAGCCAAAAAAGTTTACGTTACATTGTGCGTCATTTGGAGCCAAATTTTCTTCATTATTTCAATACCCCATTGTTGTTTGCCTCCTGCTTTCTTTTCTATCAAGAGGCCTATGCTTTTGCATTTTTTTCCCATTCCTGAAACTGTCATTTAAGGAAATAGATAATTTTCCTTTATATGTTGTTTTTTCTCTTACATTGAGCAAGATGTCCCAATCTGATCCTGCCTCTGAAGTTTCTGCTGGAACATTGCTGCCTGACATTGGTTCTACCAAAGCTAAGTGCATTTGTTGTAAAATTGTAGAAATTATTCCTCCGAATGTCATTTGTAATAGTTGTCATGATAAACTTTTACATGCAGATAGTGTTTCTATCAGTAATAGTACATTGCCAGTTGCAGTTCCTTCAACTTCTAATGTGCATGATATACCTGTAAATTTTAAAGAATTTGTTTCTGATTCTATTATGAAGGCTTTGTCTGCATTTCCACCTTCTAATAAACGTAAAAGGTCTTTTAAAACTTCTCATTTAGCTGATCAAATTTCAAATGACCAACAACATAATAATTCATCCTCTTCTGATGAGGATCTATCTGAAACAGAAGATCCTTCCTCAGATATTGACACTGACAAATCTACTTATTTATTTAAAATAGAGTATATGCGTTCTTTATTAAAAGAAGTGTTAATTACTTTGGATATTGAGGTAACCAGTCCTATTGACGTTCAGTCTAATAAACATTTAAATGCTGTTTTTAAACCTCCTGTTGTTTCCCCAGGTGTTTTTCCCATTCCTGAGGCTATTTCTGATATGATTTCTAAGGAATGGAATAAGCCAGGTACTTCCTTTATTCCTTCTTCAAGGTTTAAGAGATTGTATCCTTTACCAGCAAAATCTATAGAGTTTTGGGAAAAGATCCCCAAAGTTGATGGGGCTATTTCTTCTCTTGCTAAACGTACCACTATTCCTATGGAAGATAGCACTTCCTTTATGGATCCTTTAGATAGGAAACTTGAATCTTATCTAAGGAAGGCCTATTTATATTCAGATCATCTTCTCAGACCTGCTATTTCTTTGGCTGATGTTGCGGCTGCATCAACTTTCTGGTTGGAAAATTTAGTGCAACATGAATTGGATTTTGACATATCTAGCATTGTTCGCTTACTGCAACATGCTAATCATTTTATTTGTGATGCCATTTTTGATATTATCAAAATTGATGTTAGATCCATGTCTTTAGCTGTATTAGCTAGAAGAGCTTTGTGGCTTAAATCTTGGAATGCTGATATGACATCTAAATCTAGATTACTATCTCTTTCTTTCCAAGGTAATAATTTATTTGGTTCTCAGTTGGATTCTATTATCTCAACTATCACTGGAGGAAAAGGAGTTTTTTTGCCTCAGGATAAAAAACCTAAGGGAAATCTAAGGCTTCTAACCATTTTCGTTCCTTTCGTCAGAATAAGGAACAAAAACTCAATCCTCCTCCCAAGGAATCTGCTTCCAGTTGGAAGCCTTCCTCAAATTGGAATAAATCCAAGCCATTTAGGAAACCAAAGTCAGCCCCTAAGTCCGCATGAAGGTGCGGCCCTCATTCCAGCTCAGCTGGTAGGGGGCAGATTAAGGTTTTTCAAGGATTTTTGGATAAAATCTGTCCAAAATCATTGGATTCAGAGCATTGTCTCTCAAGGGTATCGAATAGGATTCAAAGTAAGACCTCCTGTGAGAAGATTTTTTCTCTCATGCATCCCTGTAAATCCAGTAAAAGCTCAGGCTTTTCTGAAGTGTGTTCCAGACCTGGAGTCTTCAGGGGTAATCATGCCAGTTCCTCCTCAGGAACAAGGTTTGGGGTTTTATTCAAGCCTATTCATTGTATTAAAGAAAGAAAATTTGTTCAGACCAGTTCTAGATCTGAAAATTTTTAATCGTTATGTAAGAGTACCAACTTTCAAGATGGTGACTATAAGGACTATTCTGCCTTTTGTTCAGCAAGGACATTATATGTCCACAATAGACTTGCAGGATGCATACCTTCATATTCCGATTCATCCAGAACACTTTCAGTTTCTGAGATTCTCTTTTCTAGACAAGCACTACCAATTTGTTGCTCTTCCATTTGGCCTAGCAACAGCTCCAAGAATCTTTTCAAAGGTTCTGGGTGCCCTACTATCTGTAATCAGAGAACAGGGTATTGCAGTGTTTCCTTATTTGGACGATATCTTGGTACTAGCTCAGTCTTTACATACTGCAGAATCTCACACGAATCAACTAGTGTTGTTTCTTCGGAAACATGGTTGGAGGATCAATTTACCAAAAAGTTTCTTGATTCCTCAGACAAGGGTCACCTTTTAAGGCTTCCAGATAGATTCAGTGTCCATGACTCTGTCTCTAACAGACAAGAGACGTTTAAAATTGGTCGCAGCATGCCGGCTCCAGATAGATTCCAGATAGATTCAGTGTCCATGACTCTGTCTCTTACAGACAAGAGACGTTTAAAATTGGTCGCAGCATGCCGGCTCCTTCAGTCTCAGTCATTCCCTTCAGTGGCTATGTGCATGGAAGTTTTAGGTCTCATGACTGCAGCATCGGACCCAATCCCCTTTGCTTGTTTTCACATGAGACCTCTACAGCTTTGTATGCTGAATCAATGGTGCAGGGATTATACAAAGATATCACAATTAATATCCTTGAATCCCAATGTACGACACTCTCTGACATGGTAGATAGATCACCATCGTTTGGTTCAAGGGGCTTCTTTTGTTCGCCCAACCTGGACTGTGATCACAACAGATGCAAGTCTTTCAGGTTGGGGAGCTGTTTGGGGGTCTCTGACAGCACAAGGGGTTTGGAAATCTCAAGAGGCGAGATTACCAATAAATATTTTAGAACTCCGTGCAATTCTCAGGGCTCTTCAGTTCTGGCCTCTGCTAAAGAGAGAACCGTTCATTTGTTTTCAGACAGACAATATCACAACTGTGGCTTATGTCAATCATCAGGGTGGGACTCACAGTCCCCAAGCTATGAAAGAAGTATCTTGGATACTTGCCTGGGCGGAATCCAGCTCCTGTCTAATCTCTGTGGTGCATATCCCAGACGTAGACAATTGGGAGGCGGATTATCTCAGCTGCCAGACTTTACATCTAGGGGAGTGGTCTCTCCATCCAGATGTGTTTTCTCAGATTGTTCAGATGTGGGGGCTTCCAGAACTAGATCTCATGGCCTCTCATCTAAACAAGAAACTTCCCAGATACCTGGCCAGGTCCAGGGATGTTCAGGCGGAAGCAATGGATGCGCTGACACTTCCTTGGTGTTATCAACCTGCTTACATCTTCCTGCCTTTAGTTCTCCTTCCAAGAGTGATCTCCAAAATCATCATGGAACAGTCTTTTGTGTTGCTGGTGGCTCCAGCATGGCCACACAGGTTTTGGTATGCGGATCTGGTTCGGATGTCCAGTTGCCCACCTTGGCCACTTCTGTTACGGCCGGACCTACTATCTCAAGGTCCGTTTTTCCATCAGGATCTCAAATCATTAAATTTGAAGGTATGGAAATTGAACGCTTAGTTCTAAGTCATAGAGGTTTCTCTGACTCAGTGATTAATACTATGTTACAAGCTCGTAAATCTGTCTCTAGAAAGATTTATTATAGAGTTTGGAAGACTTACATTTCATGGTGTTCTTCTCATAAATTCTCCTGGCATTCTTTTAGAATTCCTAGAATTTTACAGTTCCTTCAGGATGGTTTGGATAAGGGTTTGTCTGCAAGTTCCTTGAAAGGACAAATCTCCGCTCTTTCTGTTTTATTTTACAGAAAGATTGCTATACTTCCAGATATTCACTGTTTTGTACAGGCTTTAGTTCGTATTAAGCCTGTCATTAAATCAATTTCTCCTCCTTGGAGTCTTAATTTGGTTCTGAAGGCTTTACAGGCTCCTCCATTTGAGCCTATGCATTCTTTGGACATTAAACTACTTTCCTTGAAAGTATTGTTCCTTTTGGCTATTTCTTCTGCTAGAAGAGTTTCTGAGCTATCTGCTCTTTCTTGTGAGTCTCCTTTTCTGATTTTTCATCAGGATAAGGCAGTTTTGCGGACTTCTTTTCAATTTTTACCTAAGGTTGTGAATTTTAACAACATTAGTAGAGAAATTGTTGTCCCTTCCTTGTGTCCTAATCCTAAGAATTCTTTGGAGAGATCCTTACATTCTTTGGATGTGGTAAGAGCTTTGAAATATTATGTGGAAGCTACTAAAAATTTCAGGAAGACTTCCAGTTTATTTGTATTATTTTCTGGTCCTAGGAAAGGTCAGAAAGCTTCTGCTATTTCCTTGGCTTCTTGGTTGAAACTTTTGATTCATCAACCTTATTTGAAGTCGGGTCAAACCCTGCCTCAGAGAATTACAGCTCATTCTACTAGACCAGTCTCCACTTCGTGGGCTTTTAAGAATGAAGCTTCAGTTAATCAGATTTGCAAAGCAGCAACTTGGTCCTCTTTGCATACATTTACTAAATTCTACCATTTTGATGTATTTGCTTCTTCGGAAGCAGTTTTTGATAGAAAAGTTCTTCAGGCAGCTGTTTCAGTTTGATTCTTCTGCTTTTGATTTAAGTTTTTTTCTTTCAAAAGTGAAAATAACTTATTTTTTGGGTTGTGGATTATTTTTTCAGCGGAATATGGCTGTTTTTATTTTATTCCCTCCCTCTCAAGTGACTCTTGAGTGGAAGACTCCACATCTTGGGTATTGATATCCCATATGTCACTAGCTCATGGACTCTTGCCAATTACATGAAAGAAAACATAATTTATGTAAGAACTTACCTGATAAATTAATTTCTTTCATATTGGCAAGAGTCCATGAGGCCCACCCTTTTTAGGGTGGTTATGATTTTTTGTATAAAGCACAATTATTTCCAAATTTCCTTTGTTGATGCTTTCTACTCCTTTCTTTATCACCCCACTGCTTGGCTATTTGTTAAACTGAATTGTGGGTGTGGTGAGGGGTGTATTTATAGGCATTTTGAGGTTTGGGAAACTTTGCCCCTCCTGGTAGGATTGTATATCCCATATGTCACTAGCTCATGGACTCTTGCCAATATGAAAGAAATGAATTTATCAGGTAAGTTCTTACATAAATTATGTTTTTCCACTTAATATTTTTTTGGGTCAGTGTGTAAAAAAAGTTTTTGTTTTATTTGTTTCTTCATAACAATTCAAATGAAAATGGGCTAGCAAAACACTTGCATACAGGTGGGTTGAATTGCATGCATCTCATACCATTTTCTCCCTCAGAGAAGGGAGAGAAAAGAAGGGGAGGGGAAAAAAGGGAGAGAAAGCAGGAAGGGAAGAGAAAGGAGTGAAAGAAGGGAGCAAGGGAGGGAGTTGAGAGAAAGAAGGGAGTGAGGGAAAGAAGGGAGGGAGTTATGGGAGGGAGGGAGGGAGGGAGGGAGAAAGGGAAAGAAGGGAGAGAGGAAGGGAGGGAAAGAAATAAGAATACACTTTGAAACAATTGAATACACTTTGAAACACCGACCTTGTTGGCCTAGGCCATAATACGCCCCTGGGCCAACTCCAATAAGGTTGTAAGCGAATATGAACAAAATGACAGCATGCCATTTGATCTTTTTCTGCTGCAAAATAATTGAATTCCAATGAACACAAGGGTTTAGCTTAAGCAGGATAGTGGCATTTTAAATGAAACGTTCCTTTATATATTAGGCTAAAGCAGTAGGACATTTTGATTTTGGTAAAGGACCAAGGTATAGGCACCATAACAGTTCATGTTGTCACTACTGCTGCTTATTTACGATACTCTGTGTCATTTTTTCTCATGTTTGCCCTATACTACATGAGTAAGATAGCTGCAGGTGTTTCATATGGCTGAGCTTTTAACTAGTTAATAACGCAGAAAAATAACTAAGTCTAGCAAACTGAGGCATTTCAACATTCTACCTGAATGTACACCCAGTGTAGGTTCTTAATATAATAAGATGGGGCATAATTGAGTAGTCTGTTAAAGGGCCACTAAACCCAAAATCTTTCTTTCATGATTCAGATAGAGAATAGAAATTTAAACAACATTACAATTTACTTCCATTATTTATTTTGCTTCATTTTTTAAATATCCTTAGTTGAAGAAAAAGCAATGCACATGGTGAGCCAATCACACGAGGCTTCTATGTGCAGCAACCAATCAGCAGCTGGTGAGCATATCTAGATATGCTTTTCATCAAAGAATATCAAGAGAATAAAACAAATTAGATAATATAAGTAAATTAGAAAGATGTTTAAAATTACATTCTCTTTCTAAATCATAAAAGAAAAAATGTGGGTGGCATGTCCCTTTAAGCCAACAAAGATCTGATGTCCTGAAACATTCAAAGAGCATATAATATATAATGACATAAAGTCTGCGTTAGAATCGACTAGAGCGTAAAATAATTTAAATACCACAGTATCCCAAACGTTGAGGGATATTTCTGAGAGTAACAATTTGCAAGACATGGGCAAATCACAATTTAGGTTGTTAGCAAATATAACCAAAATAACAATAGGACATTTAAGCTGTTTCTGCTGCAAAATGATTCATTTCCAGTGAACACAATGGTTTGATTTAAGCAAAATGGTGGCATTATTTATAAATGCAGTAAGACATTATATATACAATGCAGTAAGACATTTTTGAATTTGGTAAAGGTCCAAGGTATAGGCACCATGGCAGTTATTCATGTTGTCGCTTCTGCTGCCTTTATTACACTATTCTGTGTCCTTCTACCTTATGTTTGCATTGTTGTTTTTAGCATATGGGCGGCAGAGCAGCACATTCAAAGCATCCATGGCAGATACACAGGAAGTTTCTAATGTCAGATATTCATGAGGTCAAGGAATAATAAGAATGAACAAACAAAAACAACAATAGAAACCGTCCAACATATTTACATAAAAATAGATTCCGATTTAAGTCACTGCGAAGTTCAATGTTTTGAGTCACACAAATAGGGTATTACTAATCTCAGTTAGGTTTTCCTCCTGCTGTATGCTATCAAACTACTCCAACTTTTGGTGGATCAAGCTCGCTTATTAATCCGGAGCCAACATCATATCTAAGATGTTGTCCGGTTGCAGCACTGAGGCATAATGGAGTGCTGATTATGAAGATGCTGGATCGTAAAGAAGCTGTGATGAAGCTTGTGGAGCCATAAGATCTCATATTCTCACTGTGTATTAAGAATCTTGAGATACAGTCAGTTTCCTCTAAACTGTGTTTGGGATATTTCATCCTTTGCGAGATATTAATTTCGTTATCTGTTAGTGCTTCCAATGTGACGTAGCAACTTAGTGGTGTTAGAACAATTGTAGCGCATATAGCCTTCATTGGTGCTGCCATGCCGGAATCCAGAATGGCCCGTATTGGGAAAGCTCCATCTGTATTCAGCTTGATAGTTGAGACCTGCCGAGGCTCTGTCAGACCGGTAGAAGAAATTCTAGGATGATCAATTACGCAAAGTACTCGTGGTTCCAGAATAAGTACCCCCATAGCTGCGGTTAGGGAGTCAAACAGGGGTGTGAAAACATCAATAAAAGATGAAGCAATGTGGTCCATCTTGTTTATCGTTGGAGTTAGCATTCTGCTTAGTTAAAAAGAGACTTAATTTTATTTTTATGACTTCTCGGTAGCCGGTAGTTGGAACGTCCTGATCCTGGAAATTTTCCGGTCCCACTTATTGCCAAGGGAGGTCTGGATGGCTTAAGATTCAGCCACAATTATTTTATAACCAGATGTCATGCACGGAGCAATGTGATGCAGTGGCCATCTTGGTGAGCCGCCAACTGGTAGTCCCGAGGCTTCTTTTGTATTTAATGGCATTCAGGATATAGTTACCTGTAGTAAAGGTGGCACTATTTATGACCTTAGTAGCGGGTGATGCTTCAGATGTTTTGGCTCAAAGGCTTCTGGAGGATGCTTTAAAAGACCCTTTACTGACACTAGTTCTGGTTTAGTAATTCTTCATGAAAGAGTCCTAGGTTCCAATTGTTGGTATGCTTTCCTGTAATTGACCCTGGCATGATTTTTCATATGGATACAGTTCCTAATAAGGTATGGGCATACACGAGCACCAAACATCCCAGGACAGTCTCACTCTCTCACAATATTGAACTACGTCAGCATATACCCCCACTCACGCAGAATACTTTCCTTAAAGGTACAGTAAAGTCAAAATTAAACTTTCATGATACAGATAGAGCATGTAATTTTAAACAATTTTCCAATTTACTTCTGTTATCAAATTTGCTGGTATCTTTCATTGAAGAGTAAAACTAGGTAGGCTCATAAGAGCTCAGGAGTGTGCACGTGTCTTTAGTACTCTATGACAGCAGTGTTTTGCAACATTGTATAACAAAGCTACAAATAATGTTGCAAATTACTGCTACCATTGAGTACTAAAGACACGTGCACACTCCTGAATACTTATGAGCCTACCTAGTTTTACTCTTTAATAAAAGAATTCAAGAAAACAAAGCAAATTTTATCACAGAAGGTAATTGGAAATTTGTTTAAAATTGAATGCTCTATCTGAATCACCCCCAGTGGGGGGTTAGAGCGATAGGTTTTAAAGTGTTAAAGTGCAATAAAACATTGAGAGTTTTGTGCATAATATTGAGGGGGTAGTTACGTTAAAGAAGTGCATGGAAGAAGTATAAAATAATAAAAAAATTTTTTTTTAAAAATCTGCAAAATAACTTACATTTTACTGCTACATAGCTTTGTGGATTGTATTTCAAAAGTGTTGACATAATCGCCTAGATTACGAGTCTTGCTTTAGGGTTAAAAAAGCAACGTTGAGAGGTCCCAACGCTGCTTTTTAACGCCCGCTGGTATTACGAGTCTGGCAGGTATAGGTGTACCGCTCACTTTTTTTCCGCGACTCAAGCATACCGCAAATCCCCTTACGTCAATTGCGTATCCTATCTTTTCAATGGGATTTTCCTAACACCGATATTACGAGTCTTGGAAAAAGTGAGCGGTACACCCTCTCCTGTCAAGACTCGTACCGCATTTTAAAGTCAGTAGTTAAGAGTTTTATGGGCTAATGCCGTAACATAAAACTCTTAACTAAAGTGCTAAAAAGTACACTAACACCCATAAACTAGCTATTAACCTCTAAACCGAGGCCCCTCGCACATCGCAAACACTTAAATAAAAAATTTTAACACCTAATCTGCCGACCGGACATCGCCACCACTGTAATAAATATATTAACCTCTAAACCGCTGCACTCCCGTCTCGCAAACATTAGTTACATTTTATTAACCCCATAATCTGCCGTCCCTAACATCGCCAACATCTACCTACATTTATTAACCCCTAATCTGCCGCCCCCAACGTCGCCGCCACTATACTAAAGTTATTAACCCCTAAATCTAAGTCTAACCCTAACCCTAACAACCCCTAACTTAAATATAATTTAAAATAATATAAATAAAATTACTATAATTAAATAAATTATTCCTATTCAAAACTAAATACTTAACTATAAAATAAACTCTAAGCTAGCTACAATATAACTAATAATTACATTGTAGCTATCTCAGGTTTTTTTTTATTTTACAGGCAAGTTTGTATTTATTTTAAATAGGTATAATAGTTATTAAATAGTTATTAACTATTTAATAATTACCTAGCTAAAATAAATAGAAATTTACCTGTAAAATAAAACCTAACCTAAGTTACAATTACACCTAACACTACACTATAATTAAATTAATTCCATAAACTAACTACAATTAATTACAATTAAATTAAATAAACTAAAGTACGAAAAAAACACTAAATTACAGAAAATAATAAAATAATTACAAGAATTTTAAACTAATTACACCTAATCTAATCCCCCTAATAAAATAAAAAAGCCCCCCAAAATAAAAAAATCCCTACCCTATACTAAATTACAAATAGCCCTTAAAAGGGCCTTTTGCGGGGCATTGTCCCAAAGTAGTCAGCTCTTTTACATGTAAAAAAAAAAAATACAATACCCCCCCAACATTAAAACCCACCACCCACACACCCAACCCTACTCTAAAACCCACCCAATCCCCCCTTAATAAAACCTAACACTAACCCCTTGAAGATCACCCTACCTTGAGACGTCTTCCCCGAACCGGGCAGAAGTGGTCCTCCAGACGGGCAGAAGTCTTCATCCGATCCGTGCAGAAGAGGACCTCCAGACGGCAGAAGTCTTCAGACGGCATCTTTTATCTTCATCCATCCGGAGCGGGTCCATCGTCAAGCAATCCGACACGGAGCATCCTCTTCCATCCGACGACTTACACTAAATGATGGTACCTTTAAGTGACGTCATCTAAGATGGCGTCACTTCAATTCTGATTGGCTGATAGAATTCTATCAGCCAATCGGAATTAAGGTAGAAAAAATCCTATTGGCTGATCCAATCAGCCAATAGGATTGAGCTTGCATTCTATTGACTTTTCCAATCAGCCAATAGAATGCGAGCTCAATCCTATTGGCTGATTGGATCAGCCAATAGGATTGAAGTTCAATCCTATTGGCTGATTGCATCAGTCAATAGGATTTTTCTACCCTAATTCCGATTGGCTGATAGAATTCTATCAGCCAATCGGAATTGAAGGGACGCCATCTTGGATGACGTCACTTAAAGGTACCGTCATTTAGTGTTAGTCGTCCGATGGAAGAGGATGCTCCGCGTTGGATGGCTTGAAGATGGACCCGCTCCACATGGATGAAGATAGAAGATGCCGTCTGGATGAAGACATCTGCCCGTCTGGAGGTCCTCTTCTGCCCGGATCGGATGAAGACTTCTGGCCGTCTGGAGGACCACTTCTGCCCGGTTAGGTGAAGACGTCTCAAGGTAGGGTGATCTTTAAGGGGTTAGTGTTAGGTTTTATTAAGGGGGGATTGCGTGGGTTTTGGAGTAGGGTTGGGTGTGTGGGTGGTGGGTTGTAATGTTGGGGGGTATTGTATTTTTTTTACAGGTAAAAGAGCTGATTACTTTGGGGCAATGCCTCGCAAAAGGCCCTTTTAAGGGCTATTTGTAATTTAGTATAGGGTAGGGATTTAGGGGGATTAGATTAGGTGTAATTAGTTTAAAAAACTTGTAATTATTTTATTATTTTATGTAATTTTGTGGTTTTTTTTGTACTTTAGTATATTTAATTTAATTGTAATTAATTGTAGTTAGTTTAGGGAATTAATTTAATAACTATTGTACCTAGTTAAAATAAATACAAACTTGCCTGTAAAATAAAAATAATCCCTTAGATAGCTACAATGTAACTATTAGTTATATTGTAGCTAGCTTAGGGTTTATTTTATAGGTAATTATTTAGTTTTAAATATGAATTATTTAGTTAATTAAAGTTATTTTATTTAGATGTGTTTAAATTATATTTAAGTTAGGGGGGTTAGGGTTAGACTTAGATTTAGGGGTTAATATATTTATTATAGTGGTGGCGACGTTGGGGGCGGCAGATTAGGGGTTAATAAGTGTAGTTAGGTGGCGGGAACATTGGGGGCAGCAGATTAGGGGTTAATACATATAATGTAGGGTTCGGCGATGTTGGGGGCATCAGATTAGGGGTTCATAAGTATAATGTAGGTGGCGGCGGTGTCTGGAGCGGCAGATTAGGGGTTAATAATAACCAGTAATACCAGCGTTGTTTGTAGGTGAGCGGTGAGCATAAACTAAGTGTTAGCACCGTAAGCCTTACCGACAAAAAATCGTAATCTAGCCGATAGTTACTTAGTGATGAACAGGTAGTAGTAAAAATGATTCCATACATCTGTATGAGACAAAATTACCTTTCCCTTTAGGTAGTGGATAGCAGGACTGTCCACTTGTGCTTATATATATATATATATATATATATATATATATATATATATATATATATATTAGGTAGTGTTAAAACAAAAAAAGTACATATACAAATGTTTGTGCACAATCACAATTTCATAAAGGTGTATATAAAAATTATTTTATTTCACAATTATTACTTCTATTGAGAAATTGTAAATGAAAATATTTCTGTTATGCATTGCTGTAATTGTGTTATAAATATACAAAGCAAAAAAGTGTCATTCCTAACAAAAAGCAAAGTATGCATTCTAAATCACTATGTATTATACAGCAAAAACTGAAAAACAATATGCAGGCTACAAAAGTGTCAGTTGTAATGTATAGCACAATAAAAGTTATGCATTCCAGATGACAATGTATGCAACCCATATACTGAATAATCTGTAAATGTAATGTATATACACATTCTCTATATTATTCAAATGAAGGTGGCTATATTATAATCTAAAACCATACACAGAGAAAGGAATGTATTAATTAGTGTATATATATATATATATATCTATCTATTGCAAATCATATTTAAATGCATATATTATTTAAATACACACACACTCTCTCTCTCTCTCTCTCTCTCTCTCTCTCTTTCTTTCTCTCTTTCTCTCTCTTTCTCTCTCTTTCTCTCTCTTTCATCAACCAATCAGCATTAATCATACACACCTTCATACTGATTACAAACTGATTACATATGACAACATTCTTATCACACATTGTATAGTTCTTATTGCAGTGAGGACAACGAGAGCTCCTGGCAATTTGCAATAGGCTCTCAATAGCACCATAGTAGCATATTTTCATATGGGTGTAAAATATATAACAACAATAATATTAATTTCTCAGTGGCTGGCTATATTGCACACAGGGGATGCCTGTTGCCATTACTGTTACTAGTATACTATCTGTATTATAGATGTGTTCCACTCATCTAATTGAAATTATATTGTTATTGCAGTGCAGGCACCAACAAAAAAAAAACTAGTAGCTAATAATATATAATTATAATATTCTTCATAAAATTGTTAGTTGTTCATAATGTACTATGTTTCCAGCTTCCACCACAACTACCAGTAGTACCACTGCTACCAGCACTGTCACAACCAGAGCAGAGTCCGTGTCTGCTTCTACTTGTCTAATGAGCGGAACTAACTAGAGGAGAGGCAGCAGCATGCAATCCCATGTCCACCAAGAGTAGATGATATGCCAGGCCAACCGGTACCAGAGTTAGAAGCATCAGCATCAGTAAGGGTCATCTAAGTCCTCCAATAAAAGTAAAAGGACAATGAACTGACGGTGTAGGTGATGAATTGACATTGTTTTGCTCCAAGCCTAGTAGTATGATGGGGGCGGGTCTGAGTTTACCAGTCAGCCTCCATGTAGATGTCAACTCTTTAGTCCACTCCCAAAACCACTTGTACCAGTGTTAATAATTAGTTCTACTAATGCCTGTTTTGAGGTCCTTTCTGAACTTTGTAAGGGAGGTGGATTGTCTGAGGTACAGCGGGAGGGTGTTCCATGTCATTGCTGCCATGTGGGAGAAGGATCTTCTGCCTGCTGTGGATTTCCTGATGTGGGGGATGACTGCGAGTGCTTGGTCGGCCGATCAGAGCTGTCTGGCGGGGGGTGTAGAAATTTACACGGTGGTTGATGTATTCGGGTCTGAGGGCCTTGAACGCGTGGGTAAGGAGCTTGAAGTTGATTCTCTTGTTGATGGGGAGCCAGTGAAGGTTCCTTAGGTGTTCAGTGATGTGGCATTGGCGAGGGATGAAGAGGATGAGTCTGGCTGATGCATTCTGGATATGTTGGAGTCTGTTTTGGAGTTTGATGGTGGAGTCAGTGTAGAGTGTGCTGCCATAGTCCAACCGGCTGCTGACGAGGAAGTGGGTGACAGTTTTCTTGGTTTTGGTAGGGATCCACTTGAAGATTTTTCGTAGCAGGTGGAGAATGTGGAAGCATGAGGTGATGGCATTGATTTGTCGGTCAATGGAGAGTGAAGAGTTCAAGATGAATCCTAGATTTTGTGCGTGGTTGGTTGGGGTTGGAGGGTGACTGAGGGTTGTGGGCCACCAGGAGTCGTCCGAGGAGGAGGACTTCGGTTTTGTCTGTGTTCAGTTTGAACCAGTTGTCATTCATCAAGGCGGCGACTGCTGTCAGGCCTTCGTGGACATTCTGTTTGGCGGTTGTGGGATCTCGGGTGAGTGAGCTGATTAACTAGGTATCGTCGGCGTAGGAGATGATGTTGAGGTCATAGCGTCGGACGATGGCGGCAAGAGGGGCCATGTAGATGTTGAAGAGGGTGGGGCTTCGCGAAGAGCCTTGTGGTACACCGGTGTGGGTTTGGAGGAGAAGGGTACGAATCTGACTTTCTGGGTGCTGTCCGTGAGGAAGGAGGTGATCCATTTCAGGGCTTTGCTATATATATACTGTGTGTAAACAGCCTTCTGGGTAGCATGAACACAGCCTTCTGGGGTTGAATGAACACAAGGGAGGAGAAATAGACTTTTTAGGCCAGACTGAGGACGGAGTTGTATGACTTAAAGATGAATTTATAATGCAGGAAATCAGCACAGGTGGGTGATTTCCTCCACTGCCATTCAGCAGTCTATGAACATCGCTGAAGATATTGAGTCTGTTTGGTGTGCCACGGTTGTCGTTGAGTTCATAATGTACGGTGAGCAGTGCATGTTGCAGCTTTGTTAAGTTTTGATTTTAGTACCAAATTACACTGTGAGGCCACAAGGTCTGGGCAAGAGAGGCATGGAATGTTGCATAGTAGAGGTTTCAGTTGAGCAGAAAAGTCTGTGAGATCCGTGTCGGGTTTAATGCTTGTGCAAGAACTTTTTACTTTCAACTTGTAATACACGCGCAATGCAACAAGCACAAAATGCGCGAGCAGGAGCGCAAAGTACCGCTTCACTCATAATCTAGCCCCAAAAAGGGCAAAACCAAAGGAAGGCTCTAAGAAGAGTGCTAAATAGTTAACCTGTGTTTTACAGGTTTAAAACAAAAGTATTGTTAGCAAAAAAAGTTTTTTATTTATGTTCCAAATGCTCCTCAATGATTCAAAGGAAGAAAATATATCCACAGTTCATATTATAAATGTGCATCCAATTTCAGGAACCAACATCCCTTGTCCCCTGTTACACTGAAATACTCAGGTTAAGCATGAGCAAACGTCCTACCGTAAAACCATGAGCTTCAGTAAGTCAGTTTACCACAGCATTTATGCAGGATGTGTCCCAGCATTCACTGATGCTCCGTTGCACACAGAGCCCAAACCACGCCAGACACCTTCTCTCACCTACTGGCCGATCGCAGTCCTTTGCTCGTCGTTGCTTGTCTATGACGTGGTTACTGTCGGCGGATCCAAAGTCTTTTCTTCCAAGCTCATTGGGTAACAGAGGGAAATCAGGAGGTGATCCCAGCACTTACCACCGCTCTATGGAGCAGGATACTGGTTAGATAATGTAGAAAACACGGAAAGTCCAGCTCCACAGTATAAAAACAAAAACCTTTATTGATCCATATTAAAATTGATAGTACAGCAAAATAAAAAGAGAGAGCGTAGCTGCTAGGCTTACCGGTATCGGCAGAAGAGCCGTAATCATAGCCTGTACATAACACCTTTCTCTAGGTATTTAAACACACATCTATTCTTTGATTGGTTAAAATCCAAGTACTCAATACGCCCTTAAATTTATTAATCTTTACGTTTGTCAGCTCAGTGTAGCACATAAGCCCTCATGATACAAACAGATAATGTTGTGAAGTTACATACAACTGTTCATATTGGTGACAACCAATTACAGAAAGGCAGGTATACACAATTAATATTAAAGTCTACATTGACCAATTGCCTAAAAATAATGAACTATCACAATATTCTTGCTAGATTAATTACATGAACAATTTAAAGTCATAGTCAAAACTGCATACATAAAATGTTTACAGACACAGCTTGTCACATATTCATATTGGTGACAACCAATTACAGGAAGACAGGTAAGGTACCTATGTGCACGCAATTAATATTAGAGTCTACATTAACCAACTGCCTATAAAAAAAGCGAACTATTACAATATCCTTTACTAGCTAGCTTGCATGAACAGTTTAAAGTCATAGTCAAAACTGCATACATAAAACTTGTCACATTGTTATAATTTAACAGGCATCAATTAGACATACATCTGATTGGTTCATAATGGATCTTGGCTGCTGCCAGGATTTTTATCATAGAAGACACATGTCTATCAAAGGACATTTACTCTATTAAGTTGTATATTGTATTAGTGTAGGGATATTCAAACCTCTGTAATTTATTCCCAATAATTAATTATGTCATAACTAAAATTAAGTCCAAGGGGTATTCTAGTTTTCAACTTTAATATCCAAAACACTTCCCTCTTTGATAGTATCTGATCAAGGTCACCTCCCCTAGCTGGCAACATTGCCTTTTCAATAGCACACCACTTGAATGTGCTTAAGATACCCTTGTGAGTACCTGCAAAATGTTGGAATATAGGCATAATGGCCTTATCGATTTTAATAGTAGAGAAATGTTCTCTCATTCTAGAACACACTTCCCTGGTGGTTAACCCTACGTACTGTAGGTGACAGCTGTCACATGTAATGAGATATAAGACATAGGAAACCTTGCAATTTAGACAAGATTTAATCTCAAACTTCTGATTGGTAACTGTTGATCTAAATGTTTTGGTGACCTGTACATATTCGCAAAGGTTTACAGCGTGTGTGCCCACATTTATACGTTCCACAGTATCTTAACCAGGAACTGGGTCTATTTTGTAGGGTTTTAAGTTGTGAAGAAGAAAGCATATTGCCTATAGTAGAGCTCCTCCTATAAGAGCACCTTATCCCTTTGTCCACCACACCGGTTAATTTGTCATCTGCTGCAAGCAAGCCAAATGCTTGAAAATTATCTTGCATATATTATTATATTGCATGCTGTGGGCAGTTACAAACGTAACCGGTTGAGATATATTTTTATTCCTCTCCTTAAGTAGCATATTCATGGATTGTTTTCACACTTTTGACCTAGCCTTGTCAATATCCTTTCTGGAATAACCTCGGTCTAAAAGTCTTAAGGTCAAGTCATTAGCTTAATCTGTGAAATCTCTTTGATTAGTGCAATTCCTTTTCGGCTAGATTTAGAGTTTTGTCGGTAACGACCCACGTACCTAATGCTGGCTTTTTTCTGGCCGCACCTTTTAAATAACTCTGGTATTGAGAGTCCACAGAATGGCTGCGTTAGGCTCCAAAAAGGGAGCGTACAGACATATTTAACGCCACTGCAACTCTCGATACCAGAGTTGCTTACGGACGCGGCCAGCCTCAAAAACGTGCTTGTGCACGATTCCCCCATAGAAAACAATGGGGCTGTTTGAGCTGAAAAAAAAAATAACACCTGCAAAAAAGCCGCGTTCAGCTCCTAACGCAGCCCCATTATTGTCTATGGGGAAACACTTCCTACGTCTGCACCTAACACCCTAACATGTACCCTGAGTCTAAACACCCCTAAACTTACACTTATTAACCCCTATTCTGCCGCCCCCGCTATCGCTGACCCCTGCATATTATTTTTAACCCCTAATCTGCCGCTCCGTAAACCGCCGCTACTTACATTATCCCTATGTACCCCTAATCTGCTGCCCCTAACACCGCCGACCCCTATATTATATTTATTAACCCCTAATCTGCCCCCCACAACATCGCCTCCACCTGCCTACACTTATTAACCCCTAATCTGCCGAGCGGACCGCACCGCTATTATAATAAAGTTATTAACCCCTAATCCGCCTCACTAACCCTATAATAAATAGTATTAACCCCTAATCTGCCCTCCCTAACATCGCCGACACCTAACTTCAAACATTAACCCCTAATCTGCCGACTGGAGCTCACCGCTATTCTAATAAATGTATTAACCCCTAAAGCTAAGTCTAACCCTAACACTAACACCCCCCTAAGTTAAATATAATTTAAATCTAACGAAATAAATTAACTCTTATTAAATAAATTATTCCTATTTAAAGCTAAATACTTACCTGTAAAATAAATCCTAATATAGCTACAATATAAATTATAATTATATTATAGCTATTTTAGGATTAATATTTATTTTACAGGTAACTTTGTATTTATTTTAACCAGGTACAATAGCTATTAAATAGTTAAGAACTATTTAATAGCTAAAATAGTTAAAATAATTACAAAATTACCTGTAAAATAAATCCTAACCTAAGTTACAATTAAACCTAACACTACACTATCAATAAATTAATTAAATAAAATACCTACAATTACCTACAATTAAACCTAACACTACACTATCAATAAATTAATTAAATACAATATCTACAAATAAATACAATGAAATAAACTAACTAAAGTACAAAAAATAAAAAAGAACTAAGTTACAAAAAATAAAAAAATATTTTCAAACATCAGAAAAATATTACAACAATTTTAAACTAATTACACCTACTCTAAGCCCCCTAATAAAATAACAAAGACCCCCAAAATAAAAAAATGCCCTACCCTATTCTAAATTACTAAAGTTCAAAGCTCTTTTACCTTACCAGCCCTGAACAGGGCCCTTTGCGGGGCATGCCCCAAAGAATTCAGCTCTTTTGCCTGTAAAAAAAACACATACAATACCCCCCCCCAACATTACAACCCACCACCCACATACCCCTAATCTAACCCAAACCCCCCTTAAATAAACCTAACCATTATCCGGCTGAAGTCATCATCCAAGCGGGAGCTGAAGAGGTCCATGATCCGGCTGAAGTCATCATCCAAGCGGGAGCTGAAGAGGTCCATGATCCGGCTGAAGTCTTCTATCAACGGCATCTTCAATCTTCTTTCTTTCGGATCCATCTTGCAGACCTCCGACGCGGAACATCCTGCTGGCCCGACGGACTACCGACGAATGAAGGCTCCTTTAAGGGACGTCATCCAAGATGGCGTCCCTCGAATTCCGATTTTGGGGGTCTTTGTTATTTTATTAGGGGGCTTAGAGTAGGTGTAATTAGTTTAAAATTGTTGTAATATTTTTCTGATGTTTGTAAATATTTTTTTATTTTTTGTAACTTAGTTCTTTTTTATTTTTTGTACTTTAGTTAGTTTATTTCATTGTATTTATTTGTAGATATTATATTTAATTAATTTATTGATAGTGTAGTGTTAGGTTTAATTGTAGGTAATTGTAGGTATTTTATTTAATTAATTTATTGATAGTGTAGTGTTAGGTTTAATTGTAACTTAGGTTAGGATTTATTTTACAGGTAATTTTGTAATTTTTTTAATCTTTTAGCTATTAAATAGTTCTTAACTATTTAATAGCTATTGTACCTAGTTAAAATAAATACAAAGTTACCTGTAAAATAAATATTAATCCTAAAATAGCTATAATATAATTATAATTTATATTGTAGCTATATTAGGATTTATTTTACAGGTAAGTATTTAGCTTTAAATAGGAATAATTTATTTAATAAGAGTTAATTTATTTAGTTAGATTTAAATTATATTTAACTTAGGGGGGTGTTAGTGTTAGGGTTAGACTTAGCTTTAGGGGTTAATCCATTTATTAGAATAGATTCGGTCGGCAGATTAGGGGTTAATAATTGAAATGAGGAAGAAAGAAGGCTGAGTCCAAGTATCAGGAAGAAGGTTTATTGCAAGGTAGGCTTTCTGGATGCAAGGTAAGCTCCAATCTTACGCGTTTCGCGCATGAGCACATGCGCTTCATCAGAGATATCGGTCTCTGCTGTTCAGGATCCATATAGAGGGGTGAGTGACCTATCAGGACAAATGTAGTCCTTTACTCTTCAGGTGAGAAAATTGCCAACAGGTGTATGGTTTAGTGGTCACTCACTGCTATGTTTACATCGATCCTGTGCAGCAGAAGACTGGAAAGAACAGATAAATGATTGTTGAATGATTTTAAAACAATAGAGCTTGATTGTACATAATGTTTCAAACATATAAATATATATCTCAGTAGGTGTAGTACTGAATAAGGTCACTAAGGCATTTGCCTGCTCTAAGTGCTTATTGTATAATTTGCTTTGGTTTTGATTTCTATATTTTCACTTTTAGGAAAAGCACATATTGAAGTTAAGCAGTAAGGCCATTTTTTATAGTCTCGTAATTTGACAAGGCCCTTTATAGGGAGATTTAAACTTGGAGGGATTATATATGGCCTAACTGAGACAAGAGTTAACAATAGCCTTTTAAGTGATTTCCAGTACTACTCCAAACGTCATCATGCATAAAAATGATTAATAATTAATAACATTCTGTAGTCTAATAGTATTTGTAACAAGCTTTAATAGGTTGTATTTAGTGAATTACTTCTGTAAGGCCACTAGGAAAGTATATGTTTACTTTACTATGTGCCTAGAGTCCCCTAATAATATTATTTGGCTCATAGTTGTGTGTCACAAATGGTGTTAAATGTAAAACAGTGGATGGAAAATTACTCTAACATGAGTATTGTCAATACTAAGGAAAAAGGTTCTATTGTATAATACTCTAGGGGAATACTAGTATATGTTAGCTACCTTACCTGTTGTGAATAGCAACGTGGGGTAAGGAATTAGGGCTATTAGATGAGCATGATAAAAAATGTTTAATGTTTATCTAATTACAGTAGATAAGCTAAAAGAAAAATAATAATCAAACTATTATTGAAAGGGGGATAAATCTAACTATACCTATACTAAGAACATTGTATGTTTTTATATATATGTCTCTTAATTATTTCTTCTAGTTGCTATCTTTTCTCTACTCTGAGATTTTCTATCTTTGGTCAGGGGATTTAAGATCTAGAGTGGCTTGGATGAATGGAGAAAGGGTGTCCTGTTTCACTCAATGTATAGATTGACATCATATCTTTTGTTCATGCCTTGTGGCGCCCTAGTTTGCAGCATGAAGATCCAATATACTTCTCTTTTGGATCATGTTTTATTCCGATCTCCTCCCAGAGGATTTTTTATTATATGTTCAATTGCTTTGAATGTAAAATGGGTTAGTTTTTGTGAGTGTGTGTGGAAATGTTTGGCCACTGGTGTTCTGGGGAATTCTTCCTCTATGGATAGGAGATGTTCCCTTATGCGGTCTTTTAGGGGGCGTGTAGTAATACCAACATATTGTTGTTGGCAGTATGAGCATGTAATCAAATAAATTATGTATGTTGATGTACAGTCCATCCTAGTGGTGATGGGGTATGTTTTGTTGGTTTGTGAGGAAGTGAATGTTAGGCACTTATCAGTATGTTTACAGCTTTTACATGGTATACGGCCACATCTATAGTTTCCTTTTATGGGGGTAAGCCAGTTAGTAATTGGTGGGGTTTTATTGTGAAACTTATGTGTAATCTTATCTCGTATTGTTGGTGCTTTTTTAGCTACAAATCTAATGCATTTCTGTAATTTGTCCCTTAGAGTGGTATCACTATTGAGGACAGGTAGATACTTCTTAATGATTCTAGTAATGGTATAGAATTGGTTACTATAATTCGCGACAAAACATATGTCTTCTTTTGTGTCATTTCTGTTAGATGTACTTTTGACTGTTTTGCTGGTTAGCAATAGTGTCCTATCCATTCTCATTACTTGAGATTTGATTTTGAGGAGCAGGCTTTTTTTGTAGCCTCTAGCTACTAGTCTATTTGTAAGTTCATCTGCTTGTTTGGTGTATGACTGGAGAGAACTGCAATTTCTCCACAATCTGAGGTATTGACCCTTGGGGATGCCTCTTTGTGTATGTGGAGCATGGCAAGAGTCTGCTCTTAGTATCGTATTTCTTGCTAGAGGTTTTCTGAATGTACTAGTTATAATTTCTCCTACACTATTGTGTCCTAGTGTGAGGTCTAAGAAATTGATGATGTGGTCATCATTTTGATGTGTAAATGTCAAATTGAGTGTATTATTATTGAAGTGATTGATGATTTCTTGGATGGTAAGTTCTGTGTTCTTCTTGTAAATCAGAATTAGGTCATCTATAAACCTGCCGTATACAACTACTTTGTCCTCAAGGGCCAGTCCACCCCCAAAGAGATAAAGATGTTCGAAGTACCCCATGTACAAGTTTGCATATGAGGGGGCAAACTTGGCCCCCATGGCGGTGCCACATTTCTGGAGGTAGTAATGGCCCTCGAAGACAAAGTAGTTGTGTGTGAGAAGAAATCTCGTGAGTTCCACAATGAATGTGATAAATTCCTCAGGGTAGTTAGTATGTCTCCTTAGCATGTATATCAGAGCTGTGAGGCCTTCCTCATGGGGGATGCTCGAATAAAGTGCTGAAACATCTATAGATAGCCAGGTGTAATTTTCTTGCCATGTTATTGCTTGAATTTGTTGTATTAACTGTGTGCTGTCGCGTATGTACCCTGGCAAGGATTTGACTATGGGTTGTAATATATTGTCTAGCCAGTCCCCTGCTCTTTCGCACAGTGAACCTCTGCTGGCTACAATAGGTCTGCCAGGTGTGTCAATAAGAGTCTTATGTATTTTGGGGACTGTGCGAAATGTAGGGATGGTAGGGTACTCAACTAAGCAATAAGTAGCTATATCTTGGGTTAGGTGTCCCTCTTCTACTGCAGAATCTAATAGATTGTGGAGTTCTTGTTTAAATTTTTGTGTCGGATTGAAGGTCAATTTTGAGTATGTCTCATTGTCATTTAATTGTCTGTATACCTCTCTTTTGTAGTCATCCGTGTTGAGGATTACTATTGCCCCTCCTTTGTCTGCTGGGGTAACCACTATGTCTTTATTAGTACTAAGTGATTTAAGTGCCTTTTTTATTTTTTGCACTTTAGTTAGTTTATTTCATTGTATTTATTTGTAGATATTGTATTTAATTAATTTATTGATAGTGTAGTGTTAGGTTTAATTGTAGGTAATTGTAGGTATTTTATTTAATTAATTTATTGATAGTGTAGTGTTAGGTTTAATTGTAACTTAGGTTAGGATTTATTTTACAGGTAATTTTGTAATTATTTTAACTATTTTAGCTACTAAATAGTTCTTAACTATTTAATAGCTATTGTACCTGGTTAAAATAAATACAAAGTTACCTGTAAAATAAATATTAATCCTAAAATAGCTATAATATAATTATAATTTATATTGTAGCTATATTAGGATTTATTTTACAGGTAAGTATTTAGCTTTAAATAGGAATAATTTATTTAATAAGAGTTAATTTATTTCGTTAGATTTAAATTATATTTAACTTAGGGGGGGTGTTAGTGTTAGGGTTAGACTTAGCTTTAGGGGTTAATCCATTTATTAGAATAACGCGAGATTCGGTCGGCAGATTAGGGGTTAATAATTGAAGTTAGGTGTCGGCGATGTTAGGGAGGGCAGATTAGGGGTTAATACTATTTATTATAGGGTTATTGAGGCGGGAGTGAGGCGGATTAGGGGTTAATAACTTTATTATAGTAGCGGTGAGATCCGCTCAGCAGATTAGGGGTTAATAAGTGTAGGTAGCTGGCGGCGACGTTGTGGGGGGCAGGTTAGGGGTTAATAAATATAATATAGGGGTCGGCGGTGTTAGGGGCAGCAGATTAGGGGTATATAAGTATAACGTAGGTGGCGGTCGGCAGATTAGGGGTTAAAAATTTTTAATCGAGTGGTGGCGATGTGGGGGGACTTCGGTTTAGGGGTGCATAGGTAGTTTATGGGTGTTAGTGTACTTTAGAGCACAGTAGTTAAGAGCTTTATAAACCGGCCTTAGCCCAGAAAGCTCTTAACTACTGACTTTTTTCTGCGGCTGGAGTTTTGTCGTTAGAATTCTAACGCTCACTTCAGACACGACTCTAAATACCGGAGTTAGAAAGATCCCATTGAAAAGATAGGATACGCAATTGACGTAAGGGGATCTGCGGTATTGAAAAGTCGCGGCTGAAAAGTGAGCGTTAGACCCTTTCCTGACTGACTCCAAATACCGGCGGTAGCCTAAAACCAGCGTTAGGAGCCTCTAACGCTGGTTTTCACGCCTACCGCCAAACTCTAAATCTAGGCCTTTGTGTCTTACAAACTGGCCCTTTCCAATTGCATACGGAACATGCTTAGGGTGACAGCTTCCTGCGTACAGTAAGGTGTTTCCAGAAATGATCACCCGTTAGGGTCACATCTAGGAAATTAATCACAGTTGCTTGGTGATTAAAGGTAAAGCGCAGACCCACCCGGTTATCATTCAGACATTCTACAAATAGATTTGCCTGCTTTCTAGTTCCAGACCATATGAATAATAGGTCATCTATAAAGCGTCTGTAAAAACATATATACTGTTTGAAGGGATTTCCATCTCCAAAGATGTGGGTCAGTTCCCACCAACCTAAAAATAGATTGGCATATGAGCGGGCAAACCTGGCCCCCATTGCTGTTACGCATCTCTGGAGATAGAAAGTCCTATCAAATTGAAAATAATTATGACTCAGTAAGAACAAGGTCAGCTGCTCAATAAAGGTCCGAAAATCACTGGAAAAATTAGTATACTATGTAAAAAAAATATTAAATGGCTTCAATACCATATGTATGGGGAATAGAGCTATACAACGAAACTGCATCTATGGTTAACCACAAATAATTATCTCTCCACTCAACATTTTTAAGTAGGCATAAAGTGTGTTTAGTATCACGCAAATAAGTGGGTAAGATTGTGACTAGAGTCTGGATCAAAGAGTCCAGTCACTGAGATAGATGCTCCAACAATGAATCTATCCCACTCACTATTGAACATTGGTGAGAGATTTATGTACTTTTGGGAGGAAATGAAATATGAGAATTCTCAGATGTAAAACATTTAGGTATTCAAAAGTATTTTTGTTAATAAACCCAAGTTCAAATAAATCGTCCAGTAGTTGTCGTAACTCTTTCCTGAAACTATCAGTGGGATCCCTACTCAGTACCATGTAATCACTTTCATTTTGTAGTTGTTGCAAAGCTTCCCGTATATAGTCAGCCCTATCTAGGACCACCACCGACCTCCCCTTACCAGAGCTTTATTATCTTGTAATTCCTTTAATGCTAGTCTGTATGACCTTGTTAAATTATAAGGGGCATTGTCTGTTGTATATTTGAGAAGAGTAGGATCATTTTCCACTCTTTTGAAAAAAGTTTCTAGTGTGGAGCCCCTGCTTTGAATGGGGTAAAATCTAGATTATTTTTAAAAGTGTGACCTTCACAAATATGACCCTCATTTGTATTGCTTTCATCATACAAATGTTGACCACATCACAACTTTCTTAAAAAGTCAAGTCTGTCTGTAGTTTGACCTCCCTACTTTGATGATACAATTCTGTGTCTGACCCACTAAAATGTTTCCTAAGCGTGATGTTCCTAATTAACCTGTTCACATCAATTAATGTTTGAAATAAATTGAATGTATTAGAGGGTGCAACATTTAAACCATAACTCAAAAGCATAAACTGACTGCCAGATAACATAATGAATGATAGGTCGATAACATGATTTATTTGTATTTGCTTTGGGGGTGGCTCGTTCTCAGGTGGTATCTGTCCTGTAGTATGCCTATACTTAGATTGCCTCCTGCTATGGCTCCCATATCCATTGGAAAAACCTGATCTAGGGTATCTCTATCTGTTTGCATTCTACTGTATTTGTAGCAGCCACCCCTGTCTGGTCTATATTCCCTGAAGCAGAAGCTTCAATCAAATTACCTGTTGTAGGAAAATGGTGGATCTTTGGGTCTAACTACTTGTTCCGCATTACCCCCGTTTGTGTAGTGTGTACTGGGTTTTAGAATACCCACTGGTTGTGTACCTACACCCTCCTTTTGCCTCATTTCATCAGATGAGTAGTCTGCTTCACTATCTTAAAAATAAACTGAGTAAGCTGATTGTCTTCTGCGTCTACATGCATTTCTACTTCTGTGTAAGTATATAGAGATATAAGACTATGTGGTATGCTCTCCCAGCAAAATAGAAGTCACAGTATAAAGAAAGTGTATGAATTTACATTTATGGTGACAGGGTTTAAAAGATGGCCACCATAGCGTTGTCTTACACAAAAACATGCCACCATATGTGTACAGGAAGGCTGCAAAAGTGTTTATTTTCTTATATGTAATAACCAAGGGAGAAGGACGACAGTCACAGAGAAGCAATTCCTCTTGGTGGTGTCTGTTTTTCTGTGTTTGTGTGCTTGTTATTTTAGTGACTGTGACTACACAGGCTCATGAGTAATAAACGGTTATTCTTTGTTTAAATGTTAGATTCTATATCTTCTGTTTTTTATTACATTTCATTTTTTTACTATTAAGTAACAACCAATTTACAAAATACAATGACAGAAGGATGGTATAAACTTTATATATATTATTAACTGAAACTAGGGCAGTATATTTGTTAGTTTTGAGGCATCTTTAAATAACAAAAGGGGTTTAGGAGTGGGCAGATCTGCATTTATGTGTCTGTGACTATTTTTAGTCCCATTCTACCCCTGGCTTTAGGTTTATTTTTTGTATATAGAAAAACTCAGTTTTAAATATATATGTATATGAATATATATACATATATATTTATGTGTTATATGTGTATATACATTTATATATTTACAGGGAACACACAGTTCCCATAGACCGCAATGTAAAGGCACTTTTCAGTGCCGTTTTTTTTCTAACACCCCACACCTGACACTTTTAACCCCATAAAACTTATTGCAGTTTTCTTTTTAAAAATATGCTTATATTTTTTAATTGATTATAACCACTGCACACTTAATTTGGGGGGAATAACCAGCAACCTATAATGGCTGGTTATTTATCGTGCGTCCCCAAACTGGCGAATTTGCCTGTTTGCGGGTGCGCAATAAATTAGCGTTCCACTTGTAATCTAGCCCTTAGGGGTATATTTATGTAAGTGCGAGCAGACATGATACGATGTAGCGTATCATGTCCGCTGCACATTGATTAATGCCAACAGCATACGCTTTCGGCATTTATCATTGCACCAGCAGTTCTTGTGAACTGCTGGTGCAATGCCGCCTCCCGCAGATTCGCGGCCAGGATTGGCCACTAGCTGGGGGTGTCAATCAACCTGATTGTATTAGATCGGGTTGATTTCTGTCCACCGCCTCAGAGCAGGCGGACAAGTTATGGAGCAGCGGTCTTTAGACCACTGCTCCATAAGGAGCTTCATAAATTGACCCCTAAGTCTTTTATCCTGTTAGAAGACTTGGCAAGGAGCAGATATTCTATCTTAATGCCTTTTATGGGCAATTTTTTGGGAGGAATAAGAATTGTGAGAGGTACAATAATGAAGAGGAATCGGTGGTTTAAAGAGACAGTAAAGTCAAAATTAAACATTGCTTTGTTCTCTTTATATAGAAGAATGAAGAAGAATAAAGCAATACTAGTTTAAACATTAATTGTTTATTAAGAGTATTGAGTTTAAACTAATATTGGTTTGTTCTCTTTATATAGAAGAATGAAGAAGAATAAGATTATTTTTATATTGAAGAATAAACCTAGGTAGGCTAATATGAGGCCAGGAATGTGCCCTTTAGTTGACATTGTTTTCTTCCAGGTGGCTCCATCTTCATCCAGCGCGGGGACATCTTCTTGCTTCATCTGAAGTGAAGGCGGCACAGAGCGAAGGCGGCAGCGGAGCAGGAATGGCGGCCGCGGAGCCATCCAGCGTGGAGGACCCTCTTCGTGCAACCGTCGATGCACACTGAAGATTGAATGCAAGGTACCCATTTTATATTTGGGGTACCTTGTATTCCTATTGGCTGAAATTTTCAAATCCTCCAATAGGATGAGAGTTACTTAAATCCTATTGGCTGTTCAAATCAACCAATAGGATTTCAGTAGCTCTCATCCTATTGGCTGTTCAAATAAGCCTATAGGATTTCAGTAGCTCTCATCCTATGGGCTGATTTGAAAATTTCAGCCAATAGGAATGCAAGGTACCCCAAAAAATATAAAATGGATACCTTGCATTTAATTTTCAGTGTGCGGCAGCGATCGCATAAAGAGGATCCTCCACGCTGGATGGCTTTGTGGCCGCCGTTCCTGTTCTGGGCCGCCTTCCCTCTGGATAAAGAAAGAAGATGTTCCCAAGCTGGATGAAGATGGAGCCGCCTAGAAGAAGACCTTCACTGCCGGACTTGGAATGGTGAGTACTTATTTCGGGGTTAGTGTTAGTTTATTTGTGGTGTTTTTTTTTAGATTAGGGATTTTTTTTTTAATGGGCACTAAAGAGCTGATTGCCCTTTTAAGGGCAATGCCCATACAAATGCCCCTTTAGGAGCAATGAGTAGCTTAGTTTTTTTTAGAGTTAGGTTTTTATTTTGGGGGGTTTGTTGGGTAGGGGGTTTTACTGTTAGGGGATACTTTGTAATTTTTTTATGTAAAAGAGCTGTTTAATTTAGGGCAATGCATTACAAAAAGCCCATTTAAGGGCTATTGATCATTTATTTTTAGATTAGGGGGTGTTTTTATTTTAGGGTGACTTTTTAGTTTTTACAGGGGTATTAGATTAGGTTTAATTTTTATTATTTTGGATAATTTAGTTTATAATTTTTTGTAATCTAAGATTTTTTTATTTTTCATAATTTTAGAGATTTTTTGTTTTTGTAATGTTATATTTTTAATTTTTTCGTAGTGCTAGGATTTTTTACTTTTGTAATTTAGCTTTTTTATTTTTAGTTTAGTTTTTTTAAAAATAGTTATGTTAGGTTTATTTATAGTTTAATCTTTGTTTTTTTTTCACAGGTAAGTTTTTATTTATTTTAGGGTAGTAACTTTAATTTAAAGTTAGCGGGTGTTGGGTTTAGGGGTTAATAGTTTAATTTAGTTTATTGCAATGTGGGGGGATGGCAGTTTAGGGGTTAATAGATTTATTATAGTAGTTGCGATGTGGGGGTAGGCAGTTTAGGGGTTAATAGGTTTTTTTATAATAGTTGCGATGTGTGGTGTCAGCGGTTTAGGGGTTAATAGCAGGGGTCAAGTCGAGCGGAAACGCATGGGAATGGAGTTCCTGCACTATTTTTGCAGGTGGAACTAAGTTTCCCCTGGACAGAGAACAGAAACACTTAAGTAAATACTGCTGGTGGTGGTGGGAGGAGCTGGAGCACAGTCTGGTTAGAGGGATAGTGAGATACTCTAGTAATGGGCAGTAACACTTCCTACAATACACTAAATACAATCCTGTCAGTGGTCCTGCTATGTGATCACTCCACACTGTGTAGAACACATGGTGCTTACATTTCTGTGTGGCTTGCTCTGAGGTTGTTTAGCTCCCCTCAGCAGAAAAAGGACTTTTGTACCTTAAGGGCTTGATTTATCAAGCCGTTCGCCCGCCTACGACTGCAGGTTCTCACAAGAGAACCTGCAGTCAGTATTTATCAGGCAGTGGTCATCAGACTGCTGCTTCCTAGCCTTTTCTCCACCTTTAAGGTGGTGAATTTCAGTCTCCCGTCTCGTCCGACAGAAATAGCAAAATAGCTCTCTTGTGCAATGCTGAATTCCGACAATGGAATTCTGCCCTCCAGAGGCGAGCTGCGGCGGACAGGGGAGCACATGTACATCCCTGTCCGCCATCGCTTGATAAATCGAGCCCAAAGTGGGTGAAACTCTGTGACAGAGGAGGATTTTCAGGCCCAAAGGCAAGTCAACCATTCAACCTTTCATTGGTTTTAATTTGCTTTTATTAACCAAAATGTGTATATATATATATATATATATATATATATATATATATATATATATATACCTATATATATATATATATATATATATATCTATATACAGGGAGTGCAGAATTATTAGGCAAGTTGTATTTTTGAGGATTAATTTTATTATTGAACAACAACCATGTTCTCAATGAACCCAAAAAACTCATTAATATCAAAGCTGAATATTTTTGGAAGTAGTTTTTAGTTTGTTTTTAGTTTTAGCTATTTTAGGGGGATATCTGTGTGTGCAGGTGACTATTACTGTGCATAATTATTAGGCAACTTAACAAAAAACAAATATATACCCATTTCCATTATTTATTTTTACCAGTGAAACCAATATAACATCTCAACATTCACAAATATACATTTCTGACATTCAAAAACAAAACAAAAACAAATCAGTGACCAATATAGCCACCTTTCTTTGCAAGGACACTCAAAAGCCTGCCATCCATAGATTCTGTCAGTGTTTTGATCTGTTCACCATCAACATTGCGTGCAGCAGCAACCACAGCCTCCCAGACACTGTTCAGAGAGGTGTACTGTTTTCCCTCCTTGTAAATCTCACATTTGATGATGGACCACAGGTTCTCAATGGGGTTCAGATCAGGTGAACAAGGAGGCCATGTCATTAGATTTTCTTCTTTTATACCCTTTCTTGCCAGCCACGCTGTGGAGTACTTGGACGCGTGTGATGGAGCATTGTCCTGCATGAAAATCATGTTTTTCTTGAAGAATGCAGACTTCTTCCTGTACCACTGCTTGAAGAAGGTGTCTTCCAGAAACTGGCAGTAGGACTGGGAGTTGAGCTTGACTCCATCCTCAACCCGAAAAGGCCCCACAAGCTCATCTTTGATGATACCAGCCCAAACCAGTACTCCACCTCCACCTTGCTGGCGTCTGAGTCGGACTGGAGCTCTCTGCCCTTTACCAATCCAGCCACGGGCCCATCCATCTGGCCCATCAAGACTCACTCTCATTTCATCAGTCCATAAAACCTTAGAAAAATCAGTCTTGAGATATTTCTTGGCCCAGTCTTGACGTTTCAGCTTGTGTGTCTTGTTCAGTGTTGATCGTCTTTCAGCCTTTCTTACCTTGGCCATGTCTCTGAGTATTGCACATCTTGTGCTTTTGGGCACTCCAGTGATGTTGCAGCTCTGAAATATGGCCAAACTGGTGGCAAATGGCATCTTGGCAGCTGCACGCTTGACTTTTCTCAGTTCATGGGCAGTTATTTTGCGCCTTGGTTTTTCCACACGCTTCTTGCGACCCTGTTGACTATTTTGAATGAAACGCTTGATTGTTCGATGATCACGCTTCAGAAGCTTTGCAATTTTAAGAGTGCTGCATCCCTCTGCAAGATATCTCACTATTTTTGACTTTTCTGAGCCTGTCAAGTCCTTCTTTTGACCCATTTTGCCAAAGGAAAGGAAGTCGCCTAATAATTATGCACACCTGATATAGGGTGTTGATGTCATTAGACCACACCCCTTCTCATTACAGAGATGCACATCACCTAATATGCTTAATTGGTAGTAGGCTTTCGAGCCTATACAGCTTGGAGTAAGACAACATGCATAAAGAGGATGATGTGGTCAAAATACTAATTTGCCTAATAATTCTGCACTCCCTGTATACAGTGTGTATGTGTATGTAAGTGTGTGTGTGTGTGTGTAAAACAATATTAATTGTAAGGGGGGTGGAGGTCTAGGTGAGTTCCTACACTTTTGTTTGTAGGACTTGACCCCTGGCTAATAGGTTTATTTAAGTGTTAGCAATGCGGGGGGCGGCGGTTTAGCATTCAATAGCTTTATTTAGAGTTGGCGATGTTGAGAGGGTGGCCGTTTAGGGATTAATAACTTTATTTAGTGTCGGTGGTTTAGGGGTTAATATGTTTATTTAGTGTCAGTGATGTCGGGGGCGTCAGATTAGGGGTATTTAGACTAGGGGTTTATGTTAGGTTGCTAGGTTTTTACATAACTTTCTTGTCCCCATAGACATCAATGGGGAATGCGTTATAGCGATCGCCATTCCGCAATCGCAGGTGTTAGTTTTTTTCTCCATTGATGTCTATGGGGGAAAACGTGCACCAAGTCAGATCTTGGCTTTTGTGCGGTATGGAGCTTAACGCACCATAATGCACAGCACAAGAAGGTTTTCCTGTAACTTGTAATGGCAGTACTATGGAAAGTGCGGTACTACTAAAAAAAATTTTTTTTATAAGATTTTAATTAAGGTTACATTCACTGCATATAAACAAACAACTTGACATTTTAGTCGGTACAGAAAAATTAGTTGCATATCAAGAGTTAATACAAGTTAAACAAATAGACAACTCACATTTATATGACATGTCCAGAAATGGAATAAACTATATGTCTTCCAAGTGATATATGAGGCCACTTTTGGACCTTGGTGTACTATAAAAATAACAGTTACAGAAGACAACCAAGGTCAATAGGAGACCACTCTTGGGTCCCGGGTAATGTACCTCTATTTTCTTGTTTTATAGCATATGTAACATGATTTTATAACAATATAAGAAACATACACCTAGATTACGTGTTGTGCGTTATGAGTCAAATAGCAGCAATGTGGCCCATAACGCATCATTTTCCCTAACGCAGCCATTACAAGTCTTATCGGTATAGATGTACCTCAAGCCTTTTAGCCTGTAATGCAACGTCAGTACCACACTTGTAAAAATTATGTTTTTTAATGGGTTTCCCATAGCGCCGGTATTACGAGTTTTGAGTTCTGGCTAAAAAGCGAGCGTTACAGCCTAAAATGACAAGATCTTTGCCGCCATCTAAAGTCAGTAGTTATGAGTTTTACGCTACAAAGCTGTAACATAAAACTCATAACTAAAGTGTTAAAAAGTGCACTAACACCCATACTACCTATTAACTCTTAAACCAAGGCCCTCCCACATCGCTAACACTATATTAAACTTATTAACCCCTAATCTGCCGCTCCCACTTTAAAAAAATATTAACCCCTATTCCACCGCTCCCTGACATCCTCACCACTATACTAAAGTTATTAACCCCTAAACCGCCGACCTCCCGCATCACAAACACTATTTAAATATTATTAACCCCTAATCTGCCGTCCGCCCACATCGCCCCCACTATACTAAAGTTATTAAGCCCTACACCGTCGCCACTATACCTATTAACCCCTAAACCGCAAGCCCCCCCACAACGACATATACTATTACCTATTAACTCCTAAACCGAGGCCCTCCCGCATCGCAAACACTATATTAAACTTATTAACCCCTAATCTACCGCTCCCAATTTAAAAAAATATTAACCCCTATTCCGCCGCTCCCTGACATCCTCACCACTATACTAAAGTTATTAACCCCTAAACTGCCGTCCGCCCACATCGCCCCCCTATACTAAAGTTATTAAGCCCTACACCGCCGCCACTATACTAAACCAATTAACCCCTAAACCAAAAGCCCCCCACATCGAAATAAACTAAATTAAACTATTTACTCCTAAATCTAACAACCCCCTAACTTTGTATTAAAAATACAATTTCCCTAGCTTAAATTAATTAAAAACTTACCTGTCAAATTAAAAAAACTAAGTTTAAGCTAACAATTAAACTCATATAATAATTAAACTAAAATTAAACTAACTACCAATTAAATTAAACTAACAACAAAGTATCTAAATACAAAAACAAAAAAATACAAGTTACAAAAAATAGCAAACACTAAATTACGGAAAATAACAAACAAAATTATCCAAAGTAAAAAAGAATTACACCTAATCTAATAGCCCTATCAAAATAAAAAAGCCCACCCAAAATAAAAAGCCCCTAGACTACAATAAACTACCAATGGCCCTTAAAAGGGCCTTTTGTGGGGCATTGCCGCAAATATGTTAGCTCTTTTACCTGTAAAAAAAAACACAAAGACCCCCCCAACAGTAAAACCCACCACCCAACCAACTCCCCAAAATAAAAAAACATAATTTATGCTTACCTGATAAATTCCTTTCTCCTGTAGTGTAGTCAGTCCACGGGTCATCCATTACTTATGGAATATATCTCTTCCTAACAGGAAACTGCAAGAGAATTACCCAGCAGAGCTGCTATATAGCTCCTCCCCTCACATATCATACTCAGTCATTCGACCAAAGCAGACGAGAAAGGAGGAACCATAGGGTACAGTGGTGACTGGAGTTTAATTAAAATTTAGACCTGCCGTAAAAACAGGGCGGGCCGTGGACTGACTACACTACAGGAGAAAGGAATTTATCAGGTAAGCATAAATTATGTTTTCTCCTGTTAAGTGTAGTCAGTCCACAGGTCATCCATTACTTATGGAATACCAATACCAAAGCTAAAGTACACGGATGAAGGGAGGGACAAGGCAGGAACATTAAACAGAAGGAACCACTGCCTGAAGTACCTTTCTCCCAAAAATAGCCTCCGACGAAGCAAAAGTGTCAAATTTGTAAAATTTTGAAAAAGTGTGAAGCGAAGACCAAGTCGCAGCCTTGCAAATCTGTTCAACAGAGGCCTCATTTTTAAAGGCCCAGGTGGAAGCCACAGCTCTAGTAGAATGAGCTGTAATCCTTTCAGGAGGCTGCTGTCCAGCAGTCTCATAGGCTAAGCGTATTATGCTACGAAGCCAAAAAGAGAGAGAGGTAGCCGAAGCCTTTTGACCTCTCCTCTGTCCAGAGTAAACGACAAACAGGGAAGAAGTTTGACGAAAATCCTTAGTTGCCTGCAAATAGAATTTCAGGGCACGGACTACGTCCAGATTATGCAAAAGTCGTTCCTTCTTTGAAGAAGGGTTAGGACACAGAGATGGAACAACAATCTCTTGATTGATATTCCTGTTAGTAACTACCTTAGGTAAGAACCCAGGTTTAGTACGCAGGACTACCTTGTCTGAATGAAAAATCAGATAAGGAGAATCACAATGTAAGGCAGATAACTCAGAGACTCTTCGAGCCGAGGAAATAGCCATCAAAAACAGAACTTTCCAAGATAACAGCTTGATATCAATGGAATGAAGGGGTTCAAATGGAACGCCTTGAAGAACATTAAGAACTAAGTTTAAGCTCCACGGCGGAGCAACAGACTTAAACACAGGCTTAATCCTAGTTAAAGCCTGACAGAAAGCCTGAACGTCTGGAACTTGACGTTTGTGTAGAAGAATAGACAGAGCAGAAATCTGTCCCTTTAACGAACTAGTAGATAAGCCCTTTTCTAAACCCTCTTGTAGAAAGGACAATATCCTAGGAATCCTAACCTTACTCCATGAGTAACTCTTGGATTCGCACCAATGTAAATATTTACGCCATATCTTATGGTAAATCTTTCTGGTAACAGGCTTCCTAGCCTGTATTAAGGTATCAATAACCGACTCCGAGAAGCCACGCTTTGATAGAATCAAGCGTTCAATCTCCATGCAGTCAGCCTCAGAGAAATTAGATTTGGATGTTTGAAAGGACCCTGAATTAGAAGGTCCTGTCTCAGAGGCAGAGACCACGGTGGACAGGACGACATGTCCACTAGGTCTGCATACCAGGTCCTGCGTGGCCACGCAGGCGCTATCAGAATCACCGAAGCTCTCTCCTGTTTGATCTTGGCAATCAAACGAGGAAGCATCGGGAATGGTGGAAACACATAAGCCATGTTGAAGACCCAAGGGGCTGTCAGAGCATCTATCAGCACCGCTCCCGGGTCCCTGGACCTGGATCCGTAACAAGGAAGCTTGGCGTTCTGACGAGACGACATGAGATCCAGATCTGGTTTGCCCCAACGACGAATCAGTTGAGCAAAGACCTCCGGATGAAGCTCCCACTCCCCCGGATGAAAAGTCTGGCGACTTAGAAAATCCGCCTCCCAGTTCTCCACGCCTGGGATGTAGATCGCTGACAGGTGGCAAGAGTGAGACTCTGCCCAGCGAATTATCTTTGAGACTTCCAACATCGCTAGGGAACTTCTGGTTCCCCCTTGATGGTTGATGTAAGCCACAGTCGTGATGTTGTCCGACTGAAATCTGATGAACCTCAGAGTTGCTAACTGAGGCCAAGCTAGGAGAGCATTGAATATTGCTCTTAACTCCAGAATATTTATTGGGAGGAGTTTCTCCTCCTGAGCCCATAATCCCTGAGCTTTCAGGGAATTCCAGACTGCTCCCCAGCCTAGAAGGCTGGCGTCTGTTGTTACAATCGTCCAATCTGGCCTGCGAAAGGTCATCCCCTTGGACAGATGTGGCCGAGAAAGCCACTATAGAAGAGAATCTCTGGTCTCTTGATCCAGATTTAGTAGGGGGGACAAATCTGAGTAATCCCCGTTCCACTGACTTAGCATGCACAATTGCAGCAGTCTGAGATGCAGGCGCGCAAATGGTACTATGTCCATTGCCGCTACCATTAAGCCGATTACTTCCATGCACTGAGCTACTGACGGGTGTGGAATGGAGTGAAGGACACGACAAGCATTTAGAAGTTTTAATAACCTGGCCTCTGTCAGGTAAATTTTCATCTCTACAGAATCTATAAGAGTCCCTAGAAAGGGAACTCTTGTAAGTGGTAATAGAGAACTCTTTTCCACGTTCACCTTCCACCCATGCGACCTCAGAAATGCCATAACTATCTCTGTATGAGACTTGGCAGTTTGAAAACTTGACGCTTGTATCAGAATGTCGTCTAGGTACGGAGTCACCGCTATGCCTCGCGGTCTTAGTACCGCCAGAAGTGATCCTAGAATTTTTGTAAAGATTCTTGGAGCCGTAGCTAATCCGAAGGGAAGAGCTACAAACTGGTAATGCCTGTCTAGGAAGGCAAATCTCAGATACCGGTAATGGTCCTTGTGAATCGGTATGTGAAGGTAGGCATCCTTTAGGTCCACTGTGGTCATGTACTGACCCTCTTGGATCATGGGAAGGATGGTTCGAATAGTTTCCATTTTGAATGATGGAACTCTTAGAAATTTGTTTAGGATTTTTAAGTCCAAGATTGGCCTGAAGGTTCCCTCTTTCTTGGGAACCACAAATAGGTTTGAATAGAATCCCTGCCCGTGTTCCGTCCGCGGAACTGGGTGGATTACCCCCATTAGTAAGAGGTCTTGTACACAGCGTAGAAACGCCTCTTTCTTTATTTGGTTTGCTGATAACCTTGAAAGATGAAATCTCCCCCGTGGAGGAGAAGTTTTGAAGTCCAGGAGATATCCCTGAGATATGATCTCCAACGCCCAGGGATCCTGGACATCTCTTGCCCAAGCCTGGGCGAAGAGAGAAAGTCTGCCCCCCACTAGATCCGTTTCCGGATAGGGGGCCCTCTCTTCATGCTGTTTTGGGGGCAGCAGCAGGTTTCTTGGCCTGCTTGCCCCTGTTCCAGGACTGGTTAACTTTCCAGCCCTGTCTGTAACGAGCAACAGCTCCTTCCTGTTTTGGAGCGGAGGAAGTTGATGCTGCTCCTGCCTTGAAGTTACAAAAGGCACGAAAATTAGACTGTTTGGCCTTTGATTTGGCCCTGTCCTGAGGTAGAGCATGGCCCTTACCTCCCGTAATGTCAGCAATAATTTCTTTCAAGCCGGGCCCGAATAAGGTCTGCCCTTTGAAAGGAATATTAAGCAATTTAGATTTAGAAGTCACGTCAGCTGACCAGGATTTAAGCCATAGCGCTCTGCGCGCTTGGATGGCGAATCCGGAGTTCTTAGCCGTAAGTTTGGTTAAATGCACAACGGCATCAGAAACAAATGCGTTAGCTAGCTTAAGTGTCTTAAGCTTGTTGATTATTTCATCCAATGGAGCTGAGCGAATGGCCTCTTCCAGAGACTCAAACCAGAATGCTGCCGCAGCAGTGACAGGCGCAATGCATGCGAGGGGCTGTAAAATAAAACCTTGTTGAACAAACATTTTCTTAAGGTAACCCTCTAATTTTTTATCCATTGGATCTGAAAAAGCACAACTATCCTCCACCGGGATAGTGGTACGCTTAGCTAAAGTAGAAACTGCTCCCTCCACCTTAGGGACCGTCTGCCATAAGTCTCGTGTGGTGGCGTCAATAGGAAACATTTTCCTAAATATGGGAGGAGGGGTAAAAGGCACACCCGGTCTATCCCACTCCTTGCTAATAATCTCTGTAAGCCTTTTTGGTATAGGAAATACGTCAGTACACACCGGTACCGCATAGTATCTATCCAACCTACATAATTTCTCTGGAATTGCAACCGTGTTACAATCATTCAGAGCCGCTAATACCTCCCCTAGCAATGTGCGGAGGTTCTCTAGCTTAAATTTAAAATTGGAAATCTCTGAATCCAGTCTCCCTGGATCAGATCCGTCACCCACAGAATGAAGCTCTCCGTCCTCACGTTCTGCAAACTGTGACGCAGTATCTGACATGGCTCTCATCTCATCCGCGCGCTCTATCCTTAACCCAGAGCTATCGCGCTTGCCTCTTAATTCTGGCAACTTAGATAATACTTCTGTCATAACAGTAGCCATGTCTTGCAAAGTGATTTGTAAGGGCCTCCCTGATGTACTTGGCGCCACAAAATCACGCACCTCCTGAGCGGGAGGCGAAGGTACTGACACGTGAGGAGAGTTAGTCGGCATAACTTCCCCCTCGTCGTCTGGTGATAATTTCTTTACATGTAAAGATTGACTTTTATTTAAAGTAGCATCAATGCAATTAGTACACAAATTTCTATTGGGCTCAACATTGGCCTTTAAACATAGTGAACAAAGAGATTCATCTGAGTCAGACATGTTTAAACAAACTAGCAATGAGACTAGCAAACTTGGAAATACTTTTCAAAATTAATTTACAAGCAATATAAAAAACGTTACTGTGCCTTTAAGAAGCACAGAAAAACTGACACAGTTGAAATAACAATGACCAAAATAGTTATAGCAACCAAATTTTCACAGTAAATGTATTAAGTTAGCAAAGGATTGCACCCACCAGCAAATGGATGATTAACCCCTTAGTACCCAAAAACGGATAACAATTATATAATTAACGTTTTTCTCACAGTCAAATACACTGTCACAGGACTGCTGTGCCTGATTACCTCCCTCAAAACGGATTTTGAAGACCCCTGAGCTCTCTAGAGACGATCTGGATCATGGAGGATGAAGTAGACAGATTGTGACTGAATTTTTACTGTGCAAAAAAGCGCTAAAATAGGCCCCTCCCACTCATATTACAACAGTGGGGAAGCTCAGAAACTGTTTCTATGCAGAAAACAAAGATGGCCATGTGGTAAAAATCATGCCCTAATAAGATTTATCACCAAGTACCTCACAAAAACGATTAACAAGCCAGTAAACGTTTTAAACATACATTTGAAAGTTATGTATTATTATTAATAAGCCTGCTACCAGTTGTTTTTACTGCAGTTAAGGCTCATACATTATTTCAGTATTAACAGTATTTTCAGAGTCAATTCCATTCCTTAGAAAAATACATTCAGTGTACACACACACACACATCAGCCTGATACCAGTCGCTATCACTGCATTTAAGGCTGAACTTACTTTACAATGGTATCAGCAGTATTTTCTCAGTCAATTCCATTACTCAGAAAATAAATTACTGCACATACCTCATTTGTTGCAGGGGAGCCCTGCATGCTATTCCCCTTCTCTGAAGTTACCTCACTCCTCAGATGAGAAACAGCCAGTGGATCTTAGTTACGTCTGCTAAGACCATAGAAAAAACCCAGGCAGATTCTTCTTCTAATGCTGCCTGAGAATAAACAGCACACTCCGGTGCCATTTAAAATAACAAACTTTTGATTGTAGAAATAAACTAAGTTAAAAAACACCACAGATCTCTCACAGCTTCCTTTTTAGTTAGGTTGCAAGAGAATGACTGAGTATGATATGTGAGGGGAGGAGCTATATAGCAGCTCTGCTGCGTAATTCTCTTGCAGTTTCCTGTTAGGAAGAGATATATTCCATAAGTAATGGATGACCCGTGGACTGACTACACTTAACAGGAGAAAACCTAAATCTAAAAAAATCTAAGCTACCCATTGACCTGAAAATGGCATTTGTATGGGCATTGCCCTTAAAAGGGCATTTAGCTCTTTTACTGCCCAGACCCTAAACTAAAAAAAAAAAACCACCCAAAAAAAACCCTTAAAAAAGCCTGGATCTGGACTCCGGGATGAAGATCATTCAAGCGGGACTTCAAAAACTGTAAGTGGATCATAAGGGGGTTAGTGTTACGCTTTTTAAAGTTTTTTTTGGGTGGTTTTTTTTTTAGTTTAGGGTCTGGGCAGTAAAAGAGCTAAATGCCCTTTTAAGGACAATGCCCATACAAATGTCCTTTTCAGGGCAATGGGTAGCTTAGGTTTTTTTAGATAGTTTTTTTTTATTTTGTGGGTTGGGGGCGGGGGTTTGTAATGTTAGTTGGTCTTTATATTTTTTTTTTACTAAAAGAGCTGCTATCTTTAGGGCAATGCTCTATAAAAGGCCCTTTTAAGGGCCATTGGTAGTTTATTCTAGATTAGGTTTTTTATTTTGGGGTGGTTTTTTTGTGGGTATTAGAAAAGGAATATTTTTTTATTTTTGATAATTTGTTTGTTATTTTGTGTAATGTATATTTTTACGGGTGTTTTTTTTTTTAGCAACAGATCTGTTTAACTTATGGCAATGCCCTACAAAAGGCCATTTTAAGGGCCCCCCAAAAGGCCCTTTTAAGGGCCCTTGGTAGTTTGGGGGATGGGGGTTTGTATAGTGTTAGGGGGTGTTTGTATTTTTGTTTGAGCAAAAGAGCTGTTTAACTCAGGGCAATGCCCTACAAAAGGTCCTTTTAAAGGCCCCCCAAAAAGCCCCTTTAAGGGCCCTTGGTAGTTTATTCTAGATTAGGCTTTTTTGTTTTGGGTGTTTTTTTATTTTTAAAGGGTATTAGAATAGGAATAATCTTTATTTTATTGGATAATTTAGTTGTTTTTTTTGTAATGGTAGTTTTTTTATTTTTTGTAATGCTAGGTTTTAGTGTAAGGCAGGTTAGGTTTTATTTCACAGGTAAGTTTGTATTTATTTTAGCTAGGTAGTTAGTAAATAGTTAATAACTATTTACTAACTAGTCTACCTAGTTAAAATAAATACAAACTTACCTGTAAAATAAAATAAAACCTAAGCTAGCTACAATGTAACTATTAGTTATATTGTAGCTACCTTATGTTTTATTTCACAGGTAAGTATTTAGTTTTAAATAGGAATTGTATTGTTAATAAGTGTAAATTTAATTTAGATCTAATTTCATTATGTTAAAGTTAGGGGGTGTTAGGGTTAGGTTTAGGGTTAGGTTTAGGATTAGGGTTACGTTAAGGTTAGGTTTAGGGGTTAATATAGTTTAATTTAGGTTGTTGCGATGTGGGGGACTGGCGGTTTAGGGGTTAATAGGTTTATTTAGTGATAGTGATGTGGGAGGCTAGAGGTTTAGGGGTTATTTAGTTGCTGTAAAGTTGGGGAGCAGTTGAATAGGGGTTAATAACTTTAATATAGTTGTGGCGATGTTGGGGTGCGGCGGAATAGGGGTTAATAAATGTAGTCTAGTGGCAGCAACATCGCGAGCGTCACATTAGGGGTTAATAATTTTATTTAGGTGGCGGCGATATCGGAAGCGGCAGATTAGGGGTTTATAACTGTAGACAGGCATTGGTCATGTGAGGGGCAGCAGATTAGAGGTGTTTAGACTCAGGGTTTATGTTAGGGTGTTTTTTTTCCCCATAGACATCAATGGGGCTGCGTTACGGAGCTTTTGTTTTTCCGCAATCGCAGGTGTTAGACTTTTTTTTGCCTGCTCTCCCCATTGATGTCTATGGGGAAAGTGTGCACGAGCACGTCAAAACTCTGCTTGTTTTTTGTGCGGTATAGAGCTAAAAATGTCCATATCGCCAGCGCAAGTGTTTTTTTTTTTTTAAACTTGTAATGGTAGCATTATAAGGGGTTAAATAACGCAACTTTTGTTGCGTCTTTACTTTCCCTATAGCGCTCAAAACTCATAATCTAGGTGTCAGACTGTAGGTGACTTAAAACCATATCTTAACATTAAAAGTGGAGGCAGAAGTAAAGATAAAAATATTCCCTCCCCTTCCTTAAGTAATAATAGTCTCACTAGGTCCGGCTAACAGACTTATCAGATATAGAAGGGGTGACATAGGATATATATTATTAGCTGAAAACATCAACCTAACAAATAAAGTAACAGTGAAGGTGTTGCATGAGCTCTAGTATGTCAGTATGTTGGGATCCTGAGTTATTACACTCTGACTATTGAGAATCATATAGAGAAAATATGATTACTCATGTACCCAGTATATGATGACATAGAGCAATATGCAAGAGAAAGGATGGCTGATAAAATAACATGTTTACAGAGTAGACATCTAAGTATTTACTAGGAGCTCTAAATAGCAGGAGAAAATAGTTTAAACACACATTTTGATGATCAGGGTGTAATAGAGCAAGTGTAGGGGGTCACCAATCCTTAAGGGTGATTTATATGCTGCAGAACATTGTTAGGGGGGTATTGCAATGGTCACAGCATAACTAGCTATCTAGCTTGTTGTGTAGATTTAACAGAAGCTTTGAACTATGTACAAAAATATAAAGCCCAGAGCTCAGTAGGTATGATAACAGTATAAACGCACCGCATAAGTGTTTTACTCTAATGCGGGAAGTAGCAAGTTAGTAAATTTTCTATATACATTCGCTAGGTAGTTGGTATTTACTTGCTGAAAAGAGAATCATTGGCGATCTATTCATAATATCTGTAGGGAGCTTAAAGGGACATTAAACCCCAAAAATTTCTTTCATGATTCAGATAGAGAATACAATTTTTAAAAGGTTCCAATTTAATTCTATTATCACATTTATTTCATTCTCATGTTATTCTTTGTTGAAGAGATACCTAGGTAGGTAGCGTGCACATGCCTGAAGCCCTACATGACAGGAAATAGTGCTGCCATCTAGTTCTTCTGCTAATGTATAACATTGTTGCAAAACTGCTGCTATATAGTGCTGCAGACACGTGCACACTCTTGAGCTTACATTTCTGCTTTTCAAATAAGGATAACAAGAAAACAAAGAAAATATGATAATAGAAGTAAATTAGAAAGTTGTTTAAAATTTGATGTTCTAAATCATGAAAGAAGAAAAAATGGGTTTTATGTCCCTTTAAATTGTTAGTGTTACTTAAATTCTGAAACATATAGTTGTCATGTGAACTAACACTCAACATCGTGGCCAACAAAACATTTTAACATACAGTGAATGTGAGAATCACACAAGAACAAATACAATTCATGAGTAAGTATATCAGTAAGATTACTTCAATCCCACAAAGATATAACTAATGGCAGTTAATCCACCCCCGAGGTTCTCCTCGAGAGCTCAGAGTCTATTTTAGACACCAGCTGTATTACTGCTGGGCTCCGCTTGCAATTCAATCCTGTAAGAGCATGGCAGGAACAATTTACATGTCGTAACTGTCTAAGGTAGATAGACTCCAGAAAGAGAGGTCTCAGATCATATGGTATTGCCGATGATGCATCTTTGACATCCTTTACCTTTTGTTCACGTAGCCGCTGTCCGGAAGCCCACCAGCCGGGCGTGTAATAAATGTAATGGAGGTCATAGTCCACAGGAACCAGAGCCAGTGCAGAGTCAGACATCACTCCCACCGCGATCGTCAGTCTCACGGCGAGTACCGATGGCACCGCTCCATGATCATGAGGTACTATTAGGGTCCCTTCCATGTTCTGATGATCCGTCGCTGGGGCAGATTTATAGCATGTCTGTTCGATTGTCTCTGCCGTCTCACTTTGTATTGGGAGAGAATCCAGTTGGGTGAAGTTGGGTGAAGTATTCTGGTATAGCTGTGTTCCTAGGTAGCTCACTATTTAGCAGAGGCTGTCTCTCTCTCTCTCTCTGATCCGCCACCCTGTGTGTGCTTCCCATTCAGTATTCAGCTGATGTGTTAGGCGCCAAAGATGGTCATCTAACAAGTCTGCCAGCATAGTTATCAGGGCGTCGGTGCTCAGCGCCATTATATCACGAGACTACTGTGTTGATCACAATGCCTTCATTTATACTTGTTTGCTCCAAATAGATTCTTAGGCAATATTAGTGCACTCAGGCACTAAGCAACGGCGGCAACCCGAGGGTATACCACCGGGGGGGGGAGGTTTAGAAATGAGGCCACAACCTCAGAATTAGCTCCATATCGTTGTAGCAGGCAGCAATCCCCAATAAAAAGTCATCCTTTGGGAGAAGGACTCTTATCTATGAAAAGATATTTGCTGTTTGGGTCTGGAAGGTTGCTGGTTCTAATGATATTTTGCAGAACTTGTGGGACTGCTGGAGCAGCTTACAACAACACGACTGATCATGGCCGCCACACGGTAGCCCCCCCCCCCCCCGCTACTGCTAAATTTTTAGCGTTATTTACGCACCGGGTTTAGAACATAACTTGTAATCTTGCTGATTGTTAAGAAAGAACTGATGATTTATTTAAAGGGACATAAAACCAAAAATGTTTATTTCATGATTTAGATAAAACATACAATTGTAGACAAGTTTCCAATTTACTTCTATTATCTTCATTTTCTTGTAATTCTTTGTTGAAAAGCAGGACGGTAAGCTCAGGCGTATGCGCGTATCTGTAGAACTATATGGCAGCAGTTTTGCAAGAATGTTATACATTAGCAAGAGCACTAGATAGCAGCACTATTTCCTGTCACGTAGTGCTTCAGACGTGCACGTTACCTACCTATACAGGGAGTGCAGAATTATTAGGCAAATGAGTATTTTGACCACATCATCCTCTTTATGCATGTTGTCTTACTCCAAGCTGTATAGGCTCGAAAGCCTACTACCAATTAAGCATATTAGGTGATGTGCATCTCTGTAATGAGAAGGGGTGTGGTCTAATGACATCAACACCCTATATCAGGTGTGCATAATTATTAGGCAACTTCCTTTCCTTTGGCAAAATGGGTCAAAAGAAGGACTTGACAGGCTCAGAAAAGTCAAAAATAGTGAGATATCTGGCAGAGGGATGCAGCACTCTTAAAATTGCAAAGCTTCTGAAGCGTGATCATCGAACAATCAAGCGTTTCATTCAAAATAGTCAACAGGGTCGCAAGAAGCGTGTGGAAAAACCAAGGCGCAAAATAACTGCCCATGAACTGAGAAAAGTCAAGCGTGCAGCTGCCAAGATGCCACTTGCCACCAGTTTGGCCATATTTCAGAGCTGCAACATCACTGAAGTGCCCAAAAGCACAAGGTGTGCAATACTCAGAGACATGGCCAAGGTAAGAAAGGCTGAAAGACGACCACCACTGAACAAGACACACAAGCTGAAACGTCAAGACTGGGCCAAGAAATATCTCAAGACTGATTTTTCTAAGGTTTTATGGACTGATGAAATGAGAGTGAGTCTTGATGGGCCAGATGGATGGGCCCGTGGCTGGATTGGTAAAGGGCAGAGAGCTCCAGTCCGACACAGACGCCAGCAAGGTGGAGTACTGGTTTGGGCTGGTATCATCAAAGATGAGCTTGTGGGGCCTTTTCGGGTTGAGGATGGAGTCAAGCTCAACTCCCAGTCCTACTGCCAGTTTCTGGAAGACACCTTCTTCAAGCAGTGGTACAGGAAGAAGTCTGCATCCTTCAAGAAAAACATGATTTTCATGCAGGACAATGCTCCATCACACGCGTCCAAGTACTCCACAGCGTGGCTGGCAAGAAAGGGTATAAAAGAAGAAAATCTAATGACATGGCCTCCTTGTTCACCTGATCTGAACCCCATTGAGAACCTGTGGTCCATCATCAAATGTGAGATTTACAAGAAGGGAAAACAGTACACCTCTCTGAACAGTGTCTGGGGAGGCTGTGGTTGCTGCTGCACGCAATGTTGATGGTGAACAGATCAAAACACTGACAGAATCCATGGATGGCAGGCTATTTGAGTGTCCTTGCAAAGAAAGGTGGCTATATTGGTCACTGATTTGTTTTTGTTTTGTTTTTGAATGTCAGAAATGTATATTTGTGAATGTTGAGATGTTATATTGGTTTCACTGGTAAAAATAAATAATTGAAATGGGTATATATTGTTTTTTGTTAAGTTGCCTAATAATTATGCACAGTAATAGTCACCTGCACACACAGATATCCCCCCTAAAATAGCTAAAATTAAAAACAAACTAAAAACTACTTCCAAAAATATTCAGCTTTGATATTAATGAGTTTTTTGGGTTAATTGAGAACATGGTTGTTGTTCAATAATAAAATTAATCCTCAAAAATACAACTTGCCTAATAATTCTGCACTCCCTGTATATCTCTTCAACAAAGAATAACAGAGGAATGAAGCAAATTTGCTAATAGGAGTAAATTGGAAACTTTTTAAAACTTGTATTCTCTATCTAAATCATGAAGGAAAAATGTTGGGTTTCATAGTAACATAGTAACATAGTAACATAGTAGATGAGGTTGAAAAAGCCCATCGAGTTCAACCTATACAAATCTAAAATATATACAAAAAGCTCTAGTTAAGCTTAAATAATCCCACTAAAAGGTGACCCATTTAATACTAGCAATCATATCCATGAATTTTGTTTATAGACAGAAATGTATCCAAATAATTTTTAAATGTATCTAGGGTATTGGCATTCACTATCTCCTTTGGTAATGAGTTCCACAATTTTATTGCTCTTACAGTGAAAAAACGTTTCCGTTGCAGGAGATTAAATCTCCTTTCCTCCAACCTTAAATTGTGACCTCTGGTCACAAACAATTTTCTTGGAATAAACAGAGCTTCTGCCATCTCTGTATATGGGCCTTGAATATATTTATATAAAGTAATCATGTCACCTCTTAAGTGCTTTTTTTCTAAAGAAAACAGAACCAGTTTGGCTAGCCTCTCCTCATAGGTTAAATTCTCCAATCCCCTTATTAGCTTTGTGGCCCTTCTCTGAACTTTTTCTAGTTCTGCAATATCTTTTTTTGCGATTGGTCCCCAGAACTGCACTCCATACTCAAGGTGAGGGGCTTTATATAGTGACAGAATTATGCTTTCCTCCCTTGAGTCAATGCCTCTTTTAATACATGCTAGTATCGTATTAGCCTTTGAAGCCGCTGCCCTGCATTGTGCACCCATCTTTAGCTTGTTATCTATTACTACTCCCAAATCCTTTTCCTCCTGTGTTTGGCTGAGTCTTGTCCCATTTAAATAATACGTTGCCTGCTTATTTTTACTTCCAAAATGTAGAACCTTGCATTTTCCCGTATTAAATCTCATTTTCCATTTACCTGCCCATACTTCTAATTTTTGCAGGTCCCTTTGTAACGCAAGTTCATCCTGCTCTGACCTAATGACCTTACTTAACTTAGTATCATCTGCAAAAATAGAGATGTCGCTATTTAATCCTAGCTCCAAGTCATTTATAAAAATATTAAAAAGAATAGGGCCCAGCACTGATCCCTGGGGTACTCCACTGATTACCTTTGTCCAAACTGAGTATGATCCATTTACTACTACTCGTTGCTCCCTATCTTTTATCTACCCTCAAATTCTGTGTTTCTATCATTTTTATCTTTCATGTCCCTTTAAAGTTTAACATGTAGCCTGTAGCTTTAAAACATTTTTCCATTACAGTTGATAAATAAATTGAAGCAACAAGAATAACAAATTTTCATTTTTACTTTACTATTTTTTTTTACTAACAAATACATCAATATAAAGAACAAAAGGAATAAACAAAGCTAATGTTAAAATGTAACAAACAACAGCTTAATCCTTATTTGTTTTGTTTTGTATTGACTTCAGAAACCGTTAGTTCTTTGTGTTATGTCTTTTAATTAGAAAACACACAAAAAAAGAAATAATTGGAAACCGAAGTCTGCAAAGTCTTTTAACGATCTCTATCCTTGGCCGATGAGTCATTGATACAAAAAATATATATCTTCCTGTTGAGAGGATTTCTAGTCATTGTTCTTTATAAATCTCCTGAGAACATAATGTAGATTACCCTGCTCAAGAGGACATATTAAATAGATACTAACACATTGTTTCTGCTTTTAAACGTTGTCCAATAATGGCAATAACTTTTTAACCTATTGAACGTGCATAAAAAGGCTGGCCGCTTTTTTTTTTCTTCTCTCCTGCAAACCCCTCACAATGCTCTTCTCTACTCCCCCTTCACCTACCCTATTTTCCTCCCTGGATTCCCTTGGACCCCTCCCTTCCATAGGATGATTCCTTTACCCTCTACCCTTAGACCTCCCCCCCCCCCTTTTACACAACACCTCTAAACAGCCAACGATGACCGTGAGACTACTTTGACACCTGAGGTATGTGGTCATATTTGTCACTTAAAACTTTTCTTTTTTACTGCAAATGCTAGGTTTATGTTCCGCTATTTGAAACACCTACCTATCCTGAGGATCTTCTTTAATAAATACCTCGACATCTACATATTGTTCATAATGTACTGGGATGTTCCTCACTCAAACTTATGCCTGGATATTATATTTCAAACCTATGTTACCATTTTGATGTCTTTATGGAAAATAATTGTTTCCTTATTTGCTACTTGATTTTTTGTAATCCTAATTCTTAATAAAAATATTAAAAAAAAAAAAAAAAAAAAAAGGCTGGCCGCACAAGAGTTTATGGGCTCCATTTATGAAACTGCAAATTCTGCTTCGGAGGCCCATTTCACTAGACATATCTATATACATACATATACATTATTAGCAATATATCTGTATGTATATCTTTGTTAAAGTACTTTGCCGGCTTTTTTTTTCTTCTAACACCCGAAATCTAATATCTTTGAGCTCTTATAACTTTTTTGTGCAATTTTTTTTTTTATTAGGTATTGTTAATATGAGTGTAACTGTACTTTGTAATGTATTTTTGAAGTGTTTTGTGCAACTTTTTTGTTTTTCAAAACAGTTAACCACAGCTCTGAGATCGGGGTAAGAATTAAAGTGTAAATGGCAATTGCGCTAGCGCAATCACTATTTTGCTCAACTTGTAATAGCGCTATTAAAAAGGCTTGCGGAAAGACGATATCGCTAGCTCAAAACAGTTTGTGCCTCTCTTGTAATGTAGCCCAAAGACTGTAAAGGAATTCAAAAATGCATGGGACATGCATAAGTCTATCCTAAGAAAAAAGTAGCATGCAATATGGGTAGACATGATGGGCCTTTTTGGTTCTTATCTACCCTCAAATTCTGCGTTTCTATAACTCCTTGTACTCTTTTTAACGTTCCTTTAAGTAACATGAACCATTTGGATTTTTTTTTATATACTCTAAGGAACCTGAAATTAATTTTATATTGTGAAATACATTTAATATAATAATTTTCATATCTTTTAGATATTAAAGGGACAGTCTACACCAGAATTTGTATTGTTTAAAAAGATAGATAATCCCTTTATTACCCATTCCCTAGTTTTGCACAACCAACACAATTATATAAATACACTTTTTACCTCTGTGATTACCTTGTATCTAAGACTCTGCAAACTGCCCCCTTATTTCAATTCTTTTGACAGACATCCATTTTAGCCAATCAGTGCTGGCTTACCTGAACTCCACGTGCGTGAGCACAGTCTAATCTATATGACACACATGAACTAACACCCTCTAGTGGTGAAAAACTGATAAAATGCCCTGAGAGAAGAGGCAGCCTTCAAGGGCTTAGAAATTAGCAAATGAACCTCCTAGGTTTAGCTTTCAACTAAGAATGCCAAAAGAACAAAGCAAAACTGGTGATAAAAATAAATTGGAAAATTGTTTAAAATGACATTCTCTATCTGAATCATGAAAGTTTATTTTGGACTTGACTGTCCCTTTAAGGTCTCTTTCCAAGAAAAGTCTACATTTAAAATATAACTCTTTTTAAGTTTGTTCACGTCTCTTGCTAGTAAGTCACCAGTTACACACATTTCACGTAAAATGACAGGGATGAATAATTAAGATTAAATATAAGACACTGCTAGTGGGTATGGAGTTGACTCACTGTGAATCTAGTAATATGACTATAAGTACAGATCTTTATAATTTATTATGAATCCTTTTAGGTCCTAGCACTAAACTTAACCATAAGGGCTATATTCCTATTGATATAAGTTTCCTCTAGGACAAGAACAAGCCCTCAAAAATGCAGTATATAAGAACAGCTCCCATGTTTCCGCATCTGCAGAGAAACAACACCAAGAAAATTCACAGCATAAAACAACTGAACTCATTAAAAGGACATGAAACCCACATTTTTTTTTCATGATTCAGACAAAATAATTTTATAAAAACTTCTCAATTACTACTATTATCAAATGTATTTTGTTTTATTGTTTTATAGCTTTCTTGCTAAACTGCTGCCAAATATTGCTCCGCACATGTGCACACTAGCTACATAGGGATGCTCTTTAGCAAAGAATTCAATGAGAATTAAGTAATTTGATAATAAAAGTATTGAATTTGTTTTAATTGTATGCTGTATATGAATCATGAAAAAAAAGTTCTAAAACAATTAATCATCAATTGTTCTGTCTTTCAGAATTTTGTTAGTGGGAGTTCCTGCCATTAGCATATAGAGTTGCACGTGGTGCCCAATACAATACCTTACATTTAAACAAGACCACAACACATACAACAAATGTAATAATGTATTAATAATAATTATGTAATAATTTGCAATTATGTTTGTGTAATAATTTGTTATTATAAAATACTGACATCTGTCTTGTTATAGTAAAATAATATCACTGGATAGAATGAAAGGAGCTGGCATTGAGCATTCTGGAGTGTTCTAGAGCAGTGTTCTTCAAACTTTTTTCTCAAGGCCCAGTGCAATAGTACCACATACCTTCGCAACCCTAATGTTATGCTTGGTCTAAATATATCTGAAGTAATATACAACAAGATAGCTGCTTTTTTTGGCAAAGTAACTAAAGTGTGTGCATACTTTATTCCTGTTTGTAGTCAAACTTGTAGTGTTGTAAAAGGTAATAACACACACACTCTCATATAAACACACATACAAACTCTTATATAACACACACACACTCACATACAACACACACTCTCAGACAACAAACACAGCACTCTCATATAACACACACATTACACACTCTCATACAACACACACTCTGATATTACTCACACACCACACACACTCTCATACAACACACACACACTCATATTACACACACACACACACTCATATTACACACACTCATATTACACACACACACATACACACTCATATTACACACACACTTATATTACACACACACACACACTCATATTACACATACACACAAAACACACACTCTCTTACACCACACACAAAAGTTGCGATCCAGTAAACATTGTGTTGCGCCCAGTAATGGATCCCGACCCGTAGTTTGAAGAACCCTGTTCTAGAAGCATTTATTGGGATTTCCCTCTGCACCTCAGCTCAGCATGCATGACTCATATAGACTCTTGCTTCTAGAGTATCTCGTGGGCATGTCTCATTCTTTCAAAGCTTTTACAAGGTGTTAAAGGGAGGCGCTGGGGGTGTCTTAGCCTGTTTTAGATATAAGATCCTCACTGGCTTATGGGTGTTAGAAATGTGTAGAATTTAAAATTTTAAAGGGTGCTTATACAGCTGACACGATAGAAGTTAGTATTCTGCTTTAAATGACACTCTGAGATATATTTTTCAGTGTGCGAGCAGACATAATACGAAGTAGCGTATCATGTCCGCCGCACAATGATAAATGCCGACAGCATACACTGTCAGCATTTATCATTGCACCAGCAGTTTATTTATTTATAAAATATTTTACCAGGAAGGATACATTGAGATTTCTCTCGTTTTCAAGTATGTCCTGGGTCCACAAAACATTGCATCGATACAATGGGTACAATAAAATACAAAAACAATAATAATACACAATATATGCAAAATTTTAACATAGAACAGGTAGGAAATATTTAATCAACCATGACAGGTGCATTCTGTTTTGAGATATGTAGAGAAGGATCTCTTAAAGGATATTAGGCTTGGGGAAGTGTGTGGGAGGTCATTCCATAACTGTGGTGCTCTGTAGGAAAAGGAGGATCGAGCTGTTTCTTTTTGTATTGAGGCAAGCTAAATAATGTGCTGTTATTGGATCGGAGGTTATAGGAGGTGGGAATAGCCGGGGCAGAGCATTCTGCTCAGGTAGGGTGGGAGCTTCCCAGAAAGGCTCTTAAACACAAGGCAGGAGAGATGGAGGGTGCGTCTGGATTCCAGCGTCAGCCAGTTTAGTTCTTTTAGCATGTCACAATGGTGGGTCCTGTAGTTACATTGTAGCACAAAACTACAGAACGAGTTATACAATGTATTTAGTTTATTAAGGGGAGTTTGCGTTGCAGGTGCGTATACTACGTCCCCGTAATCCATGATAGGCATCAGCATTTGCTGTACAATCTTTTACTTTACTGTAGGGCTGAGGCAAGATTTGTTTCTGTACAGGGCACCTAATTTTGGATAAAGTTTAGATGCAAGTTCTTGTGAACTGCTGGTGCAATGCCGCCTCCTGCAGAGCAGGGGGTGTCATTCAACCCGATCGTATTCGCCTCAAAGCTATGGAGTTATGGAGCAGCGGAGTTACTGAGCTTGATAAATATACCCATCTATATTTGTTAAAATAAAAAGAATATTTAATGTGCAATTATCGCAATAGTATCCACATAATCATATCATAATATATCACATATAAATTTCAGGGACGTCTCCCTTAAGGAAGCAAGCTTGAAAAATTGAACGGTATAAAAAAGTGTAAATTCCTTTACTTTTAAAAAACACCTTTGTCCCCAAATATAGAAACCACCTTAATTCTTCAGCAACCAATTGCCTATGTATTTAGTCTCCACAAAGTCTATATATATCTAGTCTAGAAGAGTCAAGTTGCTACAGCAGCAAAGTTCCTTATTGGCACACTTTAGCGTTATCCAGGAGAGCTGTATAAGCGCCATTTTTAATTTTTAATTCTACTCATTCTTTCAAAGCTAACAAGGTTATCATCTTTATTTTCCTTTTTTTGGGGTTTCAGGTCCCTTTAACATAGCAGTTTCAGACAGGGCCAATCTTATACAATACATTACAGGAACCCTTTCCCCCCTCATTTTCTAACTAAATATAATGCTATATAATAACCCCTAATAGCACCCATTATTTTACACAACATATAGATAGGATCACATATACACAATATATTTGATATCAGAGCAAATAATTAAAGCTTTTAAGATGCTACAGAGTTCTTGTATGTTGTAGCAGCTGTTACATTGTGGCTAATCAGCTCACATAAGGCTCACAGCTGTCTTAACAAGAGATCATAATAAACAGATTTCATTGGGACACTATTTGAATGATAATTTGAGAATAATGCAAATGAGTCAAACTCTTTTCCACATATTACAAATATCTTCAAAGTCTCTGTGATCATCAGTATTATGTGGTGAGCACTGATATGATGAATTGTGTTATTAAAACATTATATTATTTTGTATTTAATAATAATAATAATAATAATAATAATAATAATAATAAAAATAACTAGTTAGAGGGACAGTATACACCAAAGATTTTATTGTTTAAAAAGATAGATATCCGTTTATTACCCATTCTCCAATTTTGGATAATCTACACAGTTATAATAATATACTTTCTAGTGACGTATGGAATATACAATCCTACCAGGAGGGCAAAGTTTCCCAAACCTCAAAATGCCTATAAATACAATGCCTATTTCATGGGTTCTCTGTTATCGGTTGTAGAGATTCATCTCCTACCCTCCCTTTTCAGATCGATGATATACTCTCATATACTATTACCTCTACTGATAACCATTTCAGTACTGGTTTGGCTATCTGCTATATGTGGATGGGTGTCTTTTGGTAAGTATGTTTTCATTACTTAAGACACTCTCAGCTATGGTTTGGCACTTTATGTATTATGTAGTTAGAGGGACAGTATACACCAAAGATTTTATTGTTTAAAAAGATAGATAATCCGTTTATTACCCATTCTCCAATTTTGGATAATCTACACAGTTATAATAATATACTTTCTAGTGACGTATGGAATATACAATCCTACCAGGAGGGGCAAAGTTTCCCAAACCTCAAAATGCCTATAAATACACCCCTCACCATACCCACAATTCAGTTTTTACAAAATTTGCCTCCTATGGAGGTGGTGAAGTAAGTTTGTGCTAAGATTTCTACGTTGATATGCGCTTCTCAGTATTTTGAAGCCTGATTCCTCTCAGAGTACAGTGAATGTCAGAGGGATGTTCAAGGGAGTATCACCTATTGAATACGATGATTTCCCTAACAGGGGTCTATTTCATGGGTTCTCTGTTATCGGTTGTAGAGATTCATCTCCTACCTCCCTTTTCAGATTGACGATATACTCTCATATACTATTACCTCTACTGATAACCATTTCAGTACTGGTTTGGCTATCTGCTATATGTGGATGGGTGTCTTTTGGTAAGTATGTTTTCATTACTTAAGACACTCTCAGCTATGGTTTGGCACTTTATGTATTTATATAAAGCTCTAAATATATGTATTGTACTTATATTTGCTATGATTCAGGTTTCAGTATATTTCCTTTTGCAGACTGTCAGTTTCATATCTGGGAAATACTTTTTTATGAAAAGTTATTTCTTACCTGAGGTATAGTCTCTTTTTCAAATTGACTGTCTTTTAAATTTGTGGGTAGAATTAGGCTCGCGAGGGCGCAAAATGCCAAAGTTTATTGCGTCATTCTTGGCGCGAGATTTTTTTGGCACAAAGTTACGTGCTTTGACACAAATTTGTCATTTCCGGCGTCTTAGTTGATGCCGAGTCCTTCACAAGGTTGCGTCATCTATGATGCCAGTGTGTCGTTTCCGGACATTTTTGGCGCCAAAAAAATATTTTTCTGTTTGTTGTGCGTCATACTTGCCCGCCAAATATTTTCATTATTTAAGACCCCATCCTATTTGCCTCTTGCCTTTTTTTCTATGTCAGAGGGCTATGCTGTTTGCATTTTTTCCCCATTCCTGAAACTGCCATATAAGGAAATTGATAATTTAGCTTTATATGTTGTTTTTTTCTCTTACATTTGCAAGATGTCTCAATCTGATCCTGTCTCAGAAATCACTGTTGGAATCCTGCTGCATGATAACAGTTCTACCAAAGCTAAGTGCATTCGTTGTAAACTTGTGAAGGTTTATACCTCCAGCTGTGGTTTGTAATAGTTGTCATGATAAACTTTAACATGCAGAGAATGTATCCATCAGTAGTAGTTCATTACCTGTTGCTGTTCCCTCAACAACTAATGCACAATATATACCTGTAAATTTAAAATAATTTATTTCTGATTCTATTCAGAAGGCTTTGTCTGCCATTCCGCCTTCTAATAAACGTAAAAGGTCTTTTAAAACTTCTCATAAAGTTGATGAAGTTTCAAATGACGGCCAACATACTGAGTTATCCTCTCTGATGAGGTATCTATCTGATTCAGAAGATCCTGCCTCAGATATTGACACTGACAAATCCTCTTATTTATTAAAATGGAGTATATTCGTTCTTTGTTAAAAGAAGTTTTGATTACATTAGATATGGAGGAAACTAGTCCTCTTGATATTAAAACTAGTAAACATTTAAATTCTGTTTATAAACCTCCTGTGGTTATTCCAGAGGTTTTTCCAGTTCCTGATGCTATTTCTGATATGAATTTCTAAAGAATGGAATAGGCCTGGTACTTCTTTTATTCCTTCTTCAAGGTTAAAAAAATTGTATCCTTTGCCAGCAATTAGATTGGAGTTTTGGGAAAAGATCCCCAACGTTGATGGGGCTATCTCTACTCTTGCTAAACGTACTACTATTCCTACGAAAAATAGTACTTCTTTTAAAGATCCTTTAGATAGAAAACTTGAATTCTTATCTAAGGAAAGCTTATTTATTATTCAGGTCATCTTCTTAGGCCTGCAATTTCTTTGACTGATGTTGTAGCTGCTTCAACTTTTTGGTTGGAAACTTAGAGCAACAAGTATAGGATCCTGATATGTTTAGCATTGTTAAGTTGTTTCAACATGCTAATAATTTCATTTGTGATGCCATTTTTGATATCATCAACATTGATGTTAAATCTATGTCTTTAGCTATTTTAGCTAGAAGAGCATTGTGGCTAAAATCTTGGAATGCTGATATGACTTCTAAGTCCAGATTGCTATCTCTTTCTTTCCAAGGTATAAATTATTTGGTTCTCAGATGGAATCAATAATTTCAACTGTCACTGGGGGGAAGGGAGTGCCTCAGGATAAAAGACCTAAGGGTAAATCTAAAGCTTCTAACCGTTTTCGTTCCTTTCGACAAAATAAGGAACAGAAACCTATCCTCCCCCCCGAGGAATCTGTTTCCAATTGGAAGCCTTCTTCAAATTGGAATAAATCCAAGCCAATTTAAGAGATCAAAGCCAGCCCCAAGTCCGCATCAAGGTGCGGCCCTCATTCCAGCTCAGCTGGTAGGGGGGCAGATTAAAATTTTTCAAAGATGTTTGGATCAATTCGGTCCAAACTCATTGGATTCAGAGTATTGTCTCTCAGGGGTACAGAATAGGATTTAGAGTAAGACCCGCCTGGTGAGAAGATTTTTTCTCTCATACATTCCCAGAAAACCCAGTAAAGGCTCAGGCTTTCCTGAAGTGTGTTTCAGATCTGGAGTTATCAGGGGGTAATCATGCCAGTTCCGTTTCAGGAACAGGGTCTGGGGTTTTATTAAAATCTATTCATTGTCCCCAAAGAATTTTTTTTTAATTCAGACCAGTTCTGGATCTAAAGAATTTGAATTGATATGTAAGAGTACCAACTTTCAAAATGGTGACTATAAGGACTATTCTGCCTTTTGTTCAGCAAGGACATTATATGTCCACAATAGACTTACAGGATGCATATCTTCATATTCCGATTCATCCAGATCACTATCAGTTCCTGAGATTCTCTTTACTAGACAAGCATTACCAATTTGTCGCTCTTCCATTTGGCCTAGCGACAGCTCCAAGAATCTTTTCAAAGGTTCTCGGTGCCCTACTTTCTGCAATCAGAGAGTGGGGTATTGTGGTGTTTCCTTATTTGGACGATATCTTGGTACTCGCTCAGTCTTTACGTTCTGCAGAATCTCACACAAATCAACTAGTGTTGTTTCTTTGAAGACATGGTTGTAGGATCAATTTACCAAAAAGTTATTTGATTCCTCAGGACAAAGGTAACCTTTTTAGGTTTCCAGGTAGATTCAGTGTCCTTGACTTTGTCTCTAACAGACAGAGAGACGTTTGAAATTGGTTGCAGCCTGTCAGAACCTTCAGTCTCAGTCATTCCTTCAGTAGCTATGTGCATTGGAAGTTTTAGGTCTCATGACTGCAGCATCGGACACAATCCCCTTTGCTCTTTTCATATGAGACCTCTCCAGCTTTGTATGCTGAACCAATGGTGCAGGGATTATACAAGGATATCAACAATTAATATCCTTAAATCCCAATGTTCGACTTTCTCTGACTTGGTGGTCTAGATCACATCATATAATTCTAGGGGCCCTTTTGTTCGTCCAACCTGGACTGTGATCACAACAGATGCGAGTCTTTAGTGGTAGGGGAGCTGTTTGGAGATCTCTGACAGCAGAATGGTTTGGAAATCTCAAGAGGCGAGATTACCAATCAATATTTTGTAACTCCATGCAATTCTCATGGCTCTTTCAGTTTGGCCTCTGTTGAGAGAGAGAACCGTTCAGATTGTTTTCAGATAGACAATGTCACAACTGTGGCATATGTCAATCATCACAGGGTGGGACTCACAGTCCTCAAGCTATGAAAGAAGTAACTTGGATACTTGTTTGGACGGAATCAGCTCCTGTCTTAATTTCTGCGGTTCATATCCCAGGTATAGACATTTGGGAAGCGGATTACCTCAGTCGTCAGACTTTACATCCGGCGAGAATGGTCTCTCCACCCAGATGTGTTTTCTCAAGTTGTTCAGAGTGTGGGGGGCTTCCAGAATAGATCTGATGGCATCTCATCTAAACAAAAAACTTCCCAGGGTACCTGTCCAGGTCTAGGATTCTCAGGCGGAAGCAGTGGATGCGTTGACACTTCCTTGGTGTTATCAACCTGCTTATATTTTCCCACCTCTAGTTCTTCTTCCAAGAGTGATCTCCAAGATCATCATGGAGGCAATAGTTTTGTGCTGCTGTGGGCTCCAGCATGGTCTCAAGGTTTTGGTATGCAGATCTTGTTCGGCATGTCAGTTGCCAACCTTGGCCACTTCCATTAAGGCCAGACCTTCTATCTCGAAGGTCCATTATTTCCATCAGAATCTCAAATCATTAAAATTGAAGGTATTGGAAATTGAACACTTAGTGATTAGTCATAGAGGTTTCTCTGACTCAGTGATTAATACTATGTTGCAGGCTCATAAATCTGTTCTAGAAAGATTTATTATCGAGTTTGGAAGACTTACATTTCATGGTGTACTTCTAATAATTCTCTTGGCATTCTTTTAGAATTCCTAGAATTTTACAGTTTCTTCAGATGTTTGGATAGGGGTTTGTCTGCAAATTCATTGAAAGGACAAATCTCTGCTCTTTCTGTTTTATTTCACAGAAAGATTGCTTAAACTTCCTGATATTCATTGTTTTGTGTAGGCTTTGGTTCATAAAAGCCTGTCACTTAAATCAATCTCCCTCCTTGGAGTCTTAATTTGGTTTTGAAGGCTTTACAGGCTCCTCCGTTTGAGCCTATTCATTCTTTGGACATTAAACAACTTTCTTGGAAAGCGTTGTTTCTTTTGGCCATCTCTTCTGCTAGAAGAGTTTCTGAATTATCCACTCTCTGTTGTCTGTTGTAAATCTCCTTTTCTGATTTTTCATGAGGATAAGGGCAGTTTTGCGGACTTCATTTAATTCTTACCTAAAGTTGTGAATTCTAACAACATTAATAGAGAAATTGTTGTTCCTTCCTTGTGTCCTAATCCTAAGAATTCTTTGGAGAGATCTTTACATTCTTTGGATGTGGTGAGAGCTCTGAAATATTATGGTTGAAGCTACTAAAGATTTCAGGAAGACTTTAGTCTATTTGTTATATTTTCTGGTTCCAGGAAAGGTCAGAAGGCTTCTGCCATTTCCTTGGCCTTGTGGTTAAAACTTTTGATTCATTAAGCCTATTTTGGAGTCGGGTCAAGCCCCGCCTCAGAGAATTACAGCTCATTCTACTTGATCAATTTGCACTTCCTGGGCTTTAAGAATGAAGCTTCAGTTGATCAGATTTTGCAAAGCTGCTACTTGTTCTTCTTTGGCATACATTTACTAAATTCTACAATTTTGATTTATTTGCTTCATCGGAAGCAGTTTTGGGTAGAAAAGTTCTTCAGGCAGCTGTTTCAGTTTGATTTTTCTGCTTTTGATTTAAGTTTTTTTTCCTCACATTTATGAGAATTAATTAATATTTTGGGTTGTGGATTAATTTTTTCAGCAGAAAATCACTGTTTTTATTTTATCCCTCCCTCTCTAGTGACTCTTGCGAGGAGTTTCCACATCTTGGGTATTGCTATCCCATACGTCACTAGTTCATTGCCCAATTACATGAAAGAAAACATAATTTATGTATGAACTTACCTGATAAATTAATTTCTTTCATATTGGCAAGAGTCCATGAGGCCCACCCCCTTTTTTATGGTGGTTACGATTTTTTTGTATAAAGCACAATTATTTCCAAATTCCTTTGTTGATGCTTTTTTACTCCTTTCTTTATCTCCCACTGCTTGTCTATTCATTAAACTAAATTGTGGGTGTGGTGAGGGGTGTATTTATAGGCATTTTGAGGTTTGGGAAACTTTGCCCCTCCTTGGTAGGATTGTATATCCATACGTCACTAGCTCATGGACTCTTGCCAATATGAAAGAAATTAATTTATCGGGTAAGTTCTTACATAAATTATGTTTTTTACCTGTGTGATAGACCTTGTATCTAAGCCTCTACAGACTACCCTCTTATCTCAGTTCTTTTGACAGACTAGCATTTAGCTAATCAGTGCTGACTCCTAGGTAACTCCACAGGGTGTGAGAAGAATGATATATATATGTCACACATGAACTAACGCCCTCTAGTTGTGAAAAAAATTCAAAATGCATTCATATAAGAGGCGGCCCTTAAAGGGCTAAGAATTACCATATGAGCCTACCTAGGTTTAGTTTTCAACGTAGAGAACATATCAAAATTTATGGTAAAAGTAAATTGGAAAGTTGTTTAAAATGACATGCCCTATCAGAATCATGAAAGCTTTTTTTTTTAACTAGATTGCCCTTTAAATGAACATTGCATTCAAAATCAACCCATTATAAAATGTTAAGCAAAATTTTAAAAATCAATACCTGCATTTCCTGTAATTTATATCTGCAATCTGTGCTTTCCTCACCATCCTTATAGTGCAGATCATACCCATGTCCCTAGGTATGTTGCAAGTTGCCATAACCTGCTTCATACTACCTAAGCGCTTAATTCAGGAGCTTTATTAACATCTGGCACCTGATTGGCCTCAGGAATGCAGTTATACATAAATATAAAGAGAAATCACTGGACTTCTCTAAAATAGCACAAACCTGCAAATTAGGCTACTAAAATGGCAGTTTAAAGGGACAGCATTTTTTTGGAGCACACGGCCCTCAGGTGCGAATCTGTATAACACTTCTCCTTCCCAGAGGCTTTTAGGGGACAAGGAGGTAAGGGGTTGGTGGTGTCATGTGGGTGGCCGAGAAACTGGGACATTGCTACGGATGGGGAAGCTGAGCTCTGGAAAGTGGACTAAGCTCCCAATCTATGACAATTCCCCAAGATCCAGGATGGTTGCATGTCTAATGTACTTATCTGCTTACTTTAGCGTGATTTTCACCCTGCTGAGCTACTTGTTGTGCACTTGCAATAAAGGGTATATCATGGCTTTTTCAGTCGCGTTGGAAGTAGGGTGCGTATTATGAGTAGAAAGTAAATGCGTTCGCTTGAGCACAATTTAATTTAAAGCGCGTTGGGCTAGGATGACTTTAGAGTTCTGGGTAAACTGTTATGTGACATATAAAGTATAGCTCATCACTCACTGCCAATATCCAGGTGCACGCTGTAAGGATCCTGCACAGATCCCAAACAATATCATCAAATCCAAAAGACAGCAGCACCATAGGTATGTATCAGAATCCTTTTATTGGTGAGACACGACAAATGAATATTCCAAGTCACTTCTTATACCCTCACCTAGGGGAGGGATCTATTATCTGTCCAGGTGATACATATTTCGTATATTCACACAAGATTATAGTACCCCCTCTAGTGGACACAGGAATAGTCATCTTCTTAACACACTATAACCTGAAAAACACATATCTAGTTATATACAATTTCATACAAATTCAAAAAAATTTTTTCCCTTAAAAACAATTATTTATCATAAATTACATAATATTAATTATTTAACCATTAAGCATAAATTACCACCAGAGTACAAATATTCTACTTTATATCGCCTAGATTTAGAGTTCTGCATTAGCCGTCAAAACCAGCGTTAAGGGCTCCTAACGCTGCTTTTGGCCGCCCGCTGTTATTTAGAGTCAGTCAGGAAAGGGTCTAACGCTCACTTTCCAGCCGCGACTTTTCCATACCGCAGATCCCCTTACGCCAATTGCGTATCCTATCTTTTCAATGGGATCTTCCTAACGCCGGTATTTAGAGTCTTGGCTGAAGTGAGCGTTAGAACTCTAACGACAAAACTCCAGCCGCAGAAAAAAGTCAGGAGTTAAGAGCTTTCTGGGCTAACGCCGGTTCATAAAGCTCTTAACTACTGTGCTCTAAAGTACGCTAACACCCATAAACTACCTATGTACCCCTAAACCAAGGTCCCCCCACATCGCCGCCACTCTAATAATTTTTTTTAACCCCTAACCTGCCGACCACACACCAACGCCACCTACATTATCCTATGTACCCCTAATCTGCTGCCCCTAACACCGCCGACACCTACATAATATTTATTAACCCCTAATCTGTCCCCCCAACGTCGCCGCTACTTACCTACACTTATTAACCCCTAATCTGCCGACCGGACCTCGTCGCCACTATAATAAATGTATTAACCCCTAAAGCTAAGTCTAACCCTAACACTAACACCCCCCTAAGTTAAATATAATTTTTATCTAACAAAATAAATTAACTCTTATTAAATAAATTATTCCTATTTAAAGCTAAATACTTACCTGTAAAATAAACCCTAATATAGCTAAAATATAACTAATAAATATATTGTAGCTATTTTAGGATTTATATTTATTTTACAGGCAACTTTGTATTTATTTTAACTAGGTACAATAGCTATTAAATAATTAATAACTATTTAATAGCTACCTAGTTAAAATAATTACAAAATTACCTGTAAAATAAATCCTAACCTAAGTTACAATTAAACCTAACACTACACTATCAATAAATTAACTAAACTACCTACAATTACCTACAATTAAATCCACTAAACTAAATTACAAAAAACAAACAGAAGAGGGTCCGAAGTCTTCATCCTACCTTAATTCCGATTGGCTGATAGAATCCTATCAGCCAATCGGAATTCGAGGGACGCCATCTTGGATGATGTAATTTAAAGGAACCTTCATTCGTCTGCCGGTCCGGATGTCCTCTTCTGGCCGGATAGGATGAAGACTTCGGACCCTCTGGGTTGTAATGTTGGGGGGGGTTATTGTATGTTTTTTTTACAGGCAAAAGAGCTGTTTTCTTTGGGGCATGCCCCGCAAAAGGCCCTTTTAAGGGCTGGTAAGGTAATAGAGCTGTTAATTTTTTATTTTAGAATAGGGTAGGGCATTTTTTTTATTTTGGGGGGCTTTGTTATTTTTTAGGGGGCTTAGAGTAGGTGTAATTAGTTTAAAATTCTTGTAATCTTTTTTTATTTTTTTTTAATTTAGTGTTTGTTTTTTTTGGTAATTTAGTTTATTGGATTTAATTGTAGGTAATTGTAGGTAGTTTAGTTTAATTTATTTATTTATTTAGCTTTAAATAGGAATAATTTATTTAATAAGAGTTAATTTATTTTGTTAGATAAAAATTATATTTAACTTAGGGGGGTGTTAGTGTTAGGGTTAGACTTAGCTTTAGGGGTTAATACATTTATTAGAGTAGCGGCGAGGACCGGTCGGCAGATTAGGGGTTAATACTTGAAGTTAGGTGTCAAAGATGTTAGGGAGGGCGGTTTAGGGGTTAATACATTTATTATAGTGGCGGCTAGGTCCGGTCGGCAGATAAGGGGTTAATAAGTGTAGGTAAGGTAGCGGCGACTTTTGGGGGGGCAGATTAGGGGTTAATAAATATAATATAGGGGTCGACGGTGTTAGGGGCAGCAGATTTGGGGTACATAGGGATAACGTAGGTTGCGGCGTTGTCCGGAGCGGCAGATTAGGGGTTAATAATATAATGCAGGGGTCAGCGATAGCGGGGGTGGCAGATTAGGGGGTAATAAGTGTAAGGTTAGGGGTGTTTAGACTCGGGGTACATGTTAGGGTGTTAGGTGCAGACTTAGGAAGTGTTTCCCCATAGGAAACAATGGGGCTGCGTTAGGAGCTGAACGCTGCTTTTTTGCAGGTGTTAAGTTTTTTTTCAGCTCAAACTGCCCCATTGTTTCCTTTGGGGGAATCGTGCACAAGCACGTTTTTCAAGCTGACTGCTACTGTAATCAACGCTGGTATTTAGAGCTGAAGTGGCGGTAAATTATGCTCTACGCTCCCTTTTTGGAGCCTAACACAGCCCTTCAGAGAACTCTAAATACCAGCGGTATTTAAAAGGTGCGGGGGGAAAAAAACGTGTAGCTAACGCACCCCTTTGGCCGCAAAACTCTAAATCTAGCCGATATGTTATTCTGCTTTGCTGCACTTAGCTACGTGCACTCTTGAAGCCTGCCTATACGTTATGGAGAAAATAGCAGATGAGACTGAACATCAGACTTTTACATATAGTGACCTGGAGGCTGCTAGAATTACCACTTTGGTACGTGGCTCAAGGAATTTCCTCCAGACCCCACCTACAGAAATTTCTACCAAAGAATGTGAGAAATTAAAGAAAAAGAATTTGGCTTATGAACTTCACGCCACAACCCTAGCAGAATACCACAGGGTCCGGCGGATACCGAGGGGCCTTCTTATGAATGTAAGGCCTACACTGATGCGGGAAAATAAAGAATATTATGAGAAATTCACCTACATTTTAAATACAGGTATACCTCACTTTACAGCGCTTCACTTTACAGCGCTTCGCTAATACAGCGCTTTGTGGAGCTGAAGTTCAACCTCCAAGGATTTTGAAACAGTGCTGTAATCATCATGAAATTGAGAGAAAAGTGACTGGCACCATTTATTTTATGCTTAGTTCACTCTGTTTACATTATTACAGTACAATCTGTGTCTCAGTGCTATATTCTGGCAAATTGTACTACAGTAATTGTCACTCTTTTACAGGTACAGTATTAATTGAATACTAATTGAATACTGTGCTGTGCTAGTGTTAAACTAATCGTAGTGCTATTGCACCCTTAATATAAGTTAAGTAAAACATGTTTTCAAGTCTTTAAACACACTGGCAAGTGAAAAGAAAACCAAAAACTGCCTTGTTTCACTTTAAGGCGGTTTTCACTTTACAGCGGGGCTCCGGTCCCTAACCCGCTGTATAAGCGGGGTATACCTGTAAATGCTCCTTCGACCTCCTTGTGTTAACCGTTGAGTTCCTGCAGCGGGAAAGAGGAGATCACAAGTCCATGATGTCCGCTGAGGAGATGGAGAAAATATTGACGGCTGTGAATACAAATATCGGAGAGTTACAGAAGATCATAGAGGCCCGTAAACGTCAGAAGTTCCTACGGGATGAAGAGGATTATCATAGTGGGTCTGTGTATAGATGGTCAAAAGGTACACACGAAGATGGAAGGCGACAGGATACAGCCAATTGGTGGAGACAATGTCGCGCATGCGACACACACATGAGTTCTACGTCATCAATCAGTGACTCATCGGGGGGACTCAGGAGAAAGCACAGGGGCGGTCGGAAACATCACCGCAAATGCTATGGCTCCGGATCAGAAGGAACAAAGATCTCAAAGGGTTACCCGCAACAAGACCAAGCGGACTTAGTGGTAAATATCTCACAATATGATTTGACTGACACGGAAAGGAAGGTTATTAATAAAGGACTATCCTTTTGTCCCCAGCCGACATGTGGTTTTTTCCAGCTACAGAGAGACTTATATTCACTCTTTTGAAATTAACATGAAATTAAAAATGTTTTTTGGTGCTAGACCTATTATGGGTGTGAATGTGAATACTCAGAGAGAGGCTAATTTATTGTCAGTAAACAAGCTTGATCTTAGAGTAAAAAGTAGTTTCACCCCCAGTATAAGTAACAACAGTATGGAAACCTTTACACAATTGGTATTGAAAAATATGGATATGTTGAAATAGATTTAGAGTTTTGTCAGTAAAGACCTGCCTAGCTAACGCTGCTTTTTTTCCCAACACACCCTTCCAACAACGCTGGTATTTAGAGTTGTCTGAGGGGCTGTGTTAGGCTCAAAAAGGGTGCGTTGAGTCTAATTTAGCTCCACTTCAACCCTCAATACCAGCGTTGCTTACGGTAGCGGTAAGCTGGCAAAACGTGCTCGTGCACGATATCCCTATATGAAACAATGGGGCAGTTTGGGCTGAAAAAAAACCTAACACCTGCAAAAAAGCAGCGTTCAGCTCCTAACGCAGCCCCATTGTTTCCTATGGGGAAACACTCTCTAAGGCCTAGATTTAGAGTTCGGCCGGTAAAAGGGCTGTTAACGCTCCGCGGGTTTTTTTCTGGCCGCACCATAAATTTAACTCTGGTATCGAGAGTTCAAACAAATGCTGCGTTAGGCTCCAAAAAAGGAGCGTAGAGCATTTTTTACCGCAAATGCAACTCTCGATACCAGAGTTGCTTACGGACGCGGCCGGCATCAAAAACGTGCTCGTGCACGATTCTCCCATAGGAAACAATGGGGCTGTTTGAGCTGAAAAAAAACCTAACACCTGCAAAAAAGCAGCGTTTCAGCTCCTAACGCAGCCCCATTGTTTCCTATGGGGAAACACTTCCTACGTCTGCACCTAACACCCTAACATGTACCCCGAGTCTAAACACCCCTAACCTTACACTTATTAACTCCTAATCTGCCGCCCCCGCTATCGCTGACCCCTGCATTACACTTTTAACCCCTAATCTGCCGCTCCGTAAACCGCCGCCACCTACGTTATCCCTATGTACCCCTAATCTGCTGCCCTAACATCGCCGACCCCTATGTTATATTTATTAACCCCTAATCTGCCCCCCACAACGTCGCCGACACCTGCCTACACTTATTAACCCCTAATCTGCCGAGCGGAGCTCACCGCTATTCTAATAATGTATTAACCCCTAAAGCTAAGTCTAACCCTAACACTAACACCCCCCTAAGTTAAATATAATTTTTATCTAACGAAATAAATTAACTCTTATTAAATAAATGATTCCTATTTAAAGCTAAATACTTACCTGTAAAATAAATCCTAATATAGCTACAATATAAATTATAATTATATTATAGCTATTTTAGGATTAATATTTATTTTACAGGCAACTTTGTAATTATTTTAACCAGGTACAATAGCTATTAAATAGTTAAGAACTATTTAATAGTTACCTAGTTAAAATAATAACAAATTTACCTGTAAATCCTAACCTAAGATATAATTAAACCTAACACTACCCTATCAATAAAATAATTAAATAAACTACCTACAATTACCTACAATTAACCTAACACTACACTATCAATAAATTAATTAAACACAATTGCTACAAATAAATAAAATTAAATAAACTATCTAAAGTACAAAAAATAAAAAAGAACTAAGTTACAGAAAATAATAAAATATTTACAAACATAAGAAAAATATTACAACAATTTTAAACTAATTACACCTACTCTAAGCCAATCAGCCAATCGGATTGAGCTCGCATTCTATTGGCTGATCGGAACAGCCAATAGAATGCGAGCTCAATCTGATTGGCTGATTGGATCAGCCAATCGGATTGAACTATATTCTGATTGGCTGATTCCATCAGCCAATCAGAAAATTCCTACCTTAATTCCGATTGGCTGATAGAATCCTATCAGCCAATCGGAATTCGAGGGACGCCATCTTGGATGACGTCCCTTAAAGGAACCGTCATTCGTCGTCTAGTCGTCGGAAGAAGAGGATGGATCCGCGCTGGAGGTCTTCAAGATGGAGCCGGTCGTCATCGGATGGAAGAAGATAGAAGATGCCGCTTGGAGAAGATGTTTGCCGGTCCGGATGTCCTCTTCTTGCCGGATAGGAGGAAGACTTTGGACCCTCTTCTGGACTTCTTCAGTGGATGTCTAGCCCCCGCTTGGGTTGGATGAAGATCTTGGAGCCAGGACGGATCGGTGAACCTGGCATGGTGAAGACAAGGTAGGAAGATCATCAGGGGGGTAGTGTTAGGTTTATTTAAGGGGGGTTTGGGTTAGATTAGGGGTATGTGGGTGGTGGGTTGTAATGTTGGGGGGGGGTATTGTATGTTTTTTTTTACAGGCAAAAGAGCTGAAATTCTTGGGGCATGCCCCGCAAAGGGCCCTGTTCAGGGCTGGTAAGGTAAAAGAGCTTGTAATATTTGTATTTTAGAATAGGGTAGGGAATTTTTTATTTTGGGGGGCTTTGTTATTTTATTAGGGGGCTTAGAGTAGGTGTAATTAGTTTAAAATTGTTGTAATATTTTTCTTATCTTTGTAAATATTTTATTATTTTCTGTAACTTAGTTCTTTTTTATTTTTTGTACTTTAGATAGTTTATTTAATTTTATTTATTTGTAGCAATTGTGTTTAATTAATTTATTGATAGTGTAGTGTTAGGTTAATTGTAGGTAATTGTAGGTAGTTTATTTAATTATTTTATTGATAGGGTAGTGTTAGGTTTAATTATATCTTAGGTTAGGATTTATTTTACAGGTAAATTTGTTATTATTTTAACTAGGTAACTATTAAATAGTTCTTAACTATTTAATAGCTATTGTACCTGGTTAAAATAATTACAAAGTTGCCTGTAAAATAAATATTAATCCTAAAATAGCTATAATATAATTATAAATTATATTGTAGCTATATTAGGATTTATTTTACAGGTAAGTATTTAGCTTTAAATAGGAATTATTTATTTAATAAGAGTTAATTTATTTCGTTAGATAAAAATTATATTTAACTTAGGGGGGTGTTAGTGTTAGGGTTAGACTTAGCTTTAGGGGGTTAATACATTTATTAGAATAGCGGTGAGCTCCGGTCGGCAGATTAGGGGTTAATAATTGAAGGTAGGTGTCGGCGATGTTAGGGAGGGCAGATTAGGGGTTAATACTATTTATGATAGGGTTAGTGAGGCGGATTAGGGGTTAATAACTTTATTATAGTAGCGCTCAGGTCCGCTCGGCAGATTAGGGGTTAATAAGTGTAGGTAGGTGTCGGCGACGTTGTGGGGGGCAAGTTAGGGGTTAATAGATATAATACAGGGGTCGGCGGTGTTAGGGGCAGCAGATTAGGGGTACATAAGTATAACGTAGGTGGCGGTCGGCAGATTAGGGGTTAAAATTTTAATCGAGTGGCGGCGATGTGGGGGGACCTCGGTTTAGGGGTACATAGGTAGTTTATGGGTGTTAGTGTACTTTAGGGTACAGTAGTTAAGAGCTTTATAAACCGGCGTTAGCCAGAAAGCTCTTAACTCCTGCTATTTTCAGGCGGCTGGAATCTTGTCGTTAGAGCTCTAACGCTCACTGCAGAAACGACTCTAAATACCGGCGTTAGGAAGATCCCATTGAAAAGATAGGCTACGCAAATGGCGTAGGGGGATCTGCGGTATGGAAAAGTCGCGGCTGTAAAGTGAGCGTTAGACCCTTTAATCACTGACTCCAAATACCAGCGGGCGCCCAAAACCAGCGTTAGGAGCCTCTAACGCTGGTTTTGACGGCTACCGCCGAACTCTAAATCTAGCCGTAAGTCTGCATCTAACACCTTAACATGAACCCCGAGTCTAAACACCCCTAACCTTACACTTATTAACCCCTTATTACCCCCAATATAGCTGACACCTGCATTATATTATTAACCCCTAATCTGCCGATCCGGACACCGCCGCAACCTACATTATCCCTATGAACCCCTAATCTGCTGCCCCTAACACCGCCAACCTCTATATTATATTTATTAACCCCTAATCTGCCCCCCCAACGTCGCCGCTACCTTACCTACACTTATTAACCCCTAATCTGCCGACCGGACCTCGCCGCCACTATAATAAATGTATTAACCCCTAAATCGCCGCACTCCCGCCTCGCAAACACTATAATAAATAATATTAACCCCTAATCTGCCCTCCCTAACATCGCCGCCACCTACCTACAATTATTAACCCATAATCTCCCGCCTGCACCGTCGCTGCTACTATAATAAAGTTATTAACCCCTAAACCTAACTCTAACTCTAACCCTAACACCCCCTAACATAAATATAATTTAAATTAAACAAAATAATATTCCTAAAATTAACTAAATTAATCCTGTTTAAAACTACTTACCTATAAAATAAACCCTAATATAGCTACAATATAAATAATAATTACATTGTAGCTATTTTAGGATTTATATTTATTTTACAGGCAACTTTGTATTTATTTTAACTAGGTACAATAGCTATTAAATGGTTATTTACTATTTAATAGCTACCTAGTTAAAATAATTACAAAATTACCTGTAAAATAAATCCTAACCTAAGTTACAATTAAACCTAACACTACACTATCAATAAATTAATTAACTAAATTACCTACAATTACCTAAAATAAAATACAATAAAATAAACTATTCTATAATACAAAAACAAACAAACACTAAATTACAAAAAAATAAAAAAGAATTACAAGTTTAAACTAATTACACCTAATCTAAGCGCCCTGATAAAATAAAAAAGCCCCCCAAAATAAAAAGTTCCCTACCCTATTCTAAACTACCAAAGTAATCAACTCTTTTACCAGCCCGTAAAAGGGCTTTTTTAGGGGCATTGCCCCAAAGTAATCAGCTCTTTTACCTGTAAAAGAAAATACAATACCCCCCCAACATTACAACCCATCACCCACATACCCCTACTCTAACCCACCCCACCCCCCCTTAAAAAAACCTATCGCTAACCCCCTGAATATCTCCCTACCTTGAGTTGTCTTCACCCAGCCGAGCCGAATTCTTCATCCAAGGTGCGCAGAGGAGGTCCTTGATCCGGTAGAAGTCTTCATCCAAGCGGCAAAGAAGAGGTCCTCTATCCGGTAGAAGTGTCATCCAGGCGGCGTCTTCAATCTTCATCCATCCGGAGCGGAGCAGAGCCATCTTCAACGGAGCCGACGCAGAGCTATCCTCTTCAACCGACGACTTCCCGATGAATGAAGGTTCCTTAAGGAATGTCATCCAAGATGGTGTCCCTTCAATTCCGAATTAAGTTAGAAAAAATCTGATTGGCTGATGCAATCAGCCAATCAGATTGAAGTTCAATCCGATTGGCTGATCCAATCAGCCAATCGTATTGAACTTGCATTCTATTGCTTTTACGATCAGCCAATAGAATGTGAGTTCAATACGATTGGCTGATTGGATCAGCCAATCGGATTGAACTTCAATCTGATTGGCTGATTGCATCAGCCAATCAGATTTTTTTCTAACTTAATTCCAATTGGCTGATAGAATTCTATCAGCCAATAGGAATTGAAGGGACGCCATTTTGGATGACGTCCCTTAATGGAACCTTCATTCGTCGGAAAGTCGTCGGTTGAAGAGGATGGCTCCGCATCTGCTCCGTTGAAGATGGCTCTGCTCCGCTCTGGATGGATGAAGATTGAAGACACCGCCTGGATGAACACTTCTACCGGATAGAGGACCTCTTCTTTGCCGCTTGGATGAAGACTTCTACCGGATCAAGGACCTCCTCTGTGCACCTTGGATGAAGAATTCGGCTCGGCTGGGTGAAGACGAATCAAGGTAGGGAGATCTTCAGGGGGTTAGCGATAGGTTTTTTTAAGGAGGGTTTGGGTGGGTTAGAGTAGGGGTATGTGGGTGGTGGGTTGTAATGTTGGGGGGGTATTGTATTTTCTTTTACAGGTAAAAGAGCTGATTACTTTGGGGCAATGCCCCGCAAAAAGCCCTTTTAAGGGCTGGTAAAAGAGCTGATTACTTTGGTAGTTTAGAATAGGGTAGGAAACTTTTTATTTTGGGGGGCTTTTTTATTTTATTAGGGGGCTTAGATTAGGTGTAATTAGTTTAAACTTCTTGTAATTCTTTTTTATTTTTTGTAATTTAGTGTTTGTTTTTTGTATTATAGAATAGTTTATTTTATTGTATTTTATTTTAGGTAATTGTAAGTAATTTAGTTAATTAATTTAATGATAGTGTAGTGTTAGGTTTAATTGTAACTTAGGTTAGGATTTATTTTACAGGTAATTTTATACTTATTTTAACTAGGTAGCTATTAAATAGTTATTAACTATTTAATAGCTATTGTACCTAGTTAAAATAAATACAAAGTTGCCTGTAAAATAAATATAAATCCTAAAATAGCTACAATGTAATTATTATTTATATTGTAGCTATATTAGGGTTTATTTTATAGGTAAGTATTTAGTTTTAAATAGGATTAATTTAGTTAATTTTAGGAATATTATTTAGTTTAATTTAAATTATATTTATGTTAGGGGGGTGTTAGGGGTAGAGTTAGGTTTAGGGGTTAATAACTTTATTATAGTAGCGGCGACGGTGCGGGCGGCAGATTAGGGGTTAATAATTGTAGGTAGGTGGCGGCAATGTTAGGGAGGGCAGATTAGGGGTTAATACTATTTATTATAGTGTTTGCAAGGCGGGAGTGCGGCGGTTTATGGGTTAATACATTTATTATAGTGGCGGCGGTGTCTGGTCGGCAGATTAGGGGTTACATTTTTTTTATTATAGTGGCGGCGATGTGGGGGGGGCCTCGGTTTAGGGGTACATAGGTAGTTTATGGGTGTTAGTGTACTTTAGAGCACAGTAGTTAAGAGTTTTATATTCATGTGTTAGCCCATAAAGCTCTTAACTACTGACGGTAGGAGTCTTGTCGGTAGAGGGTCTACCGCTCACTTCTCCCAAGACTCCAAATACCGGCGTTAGGCAGATCCCATAGAAAAGATAGGATACTCAATTGGCGTAAGGGGATCTGCGGTAGCCTGGAATCGATGTAGGGAAGTGAGCATTAGACCCTTTCCTGCCTTACTCTAAATACCAGCGGGCGGTAAAAAAACAGTAATATTGGATAGGAGTTATTACATACAAGAGATAAAAACTCAGTTACAAGATAGGGATGTGTATTTACCATTGGATAGGGACCCTTCATTTGAAGTAAAGAAAGAACTGGATAAGTGTATTTCTAAGGCAATGTGTAATGGGTTAATTTCTGAAAAAGAGCAGAAGTTCTTAGTTCAAAATACTTTTTCCATACCTGTATTTTACACATTGCCTAAAATACATAAAAATTATAAAACACCTCCAGGTCATCCAATTGTGGCTAGCACTAATTCTATTCTTACTAATGTTTCTTTATATCTAGATAAACTGTTAAGACCTCTTGTTACTGAATCCCTGTCTTATATTAAAGATACTGGAGATTTTTTGAATAAGCTGGAGGATGTGACTTTACAGAGGGACAAATTCATTCTTTATACATTAGATGTGAATAACCTATATACATCTATTACACATAATAGTGGCCTTGATACCACAAGACAGGCTATTAGATCTAGTGGTATATTGTCAAACACCGAATGTCAATTTGTAATAGAGTTGTTACAACTTATCCTTTATTATAACTACTTTCTGTTTCAGGATCAGTTCTATATTCAGTGTCAGGTTACTGCTATGGGGTCGAATGTCGCCCCCACATATGCCAATATATTTATGAATATATATGAAGAGAGGTTTGTATATACCAACTGTATGTTCCAACAGAATGGATTATGTTGGTTTAGATATATAGATGATGTCTTTGGCATATGGGGTGGGGTGACATCGGCTCCCTGGTTAAATTTGTGGCTGATTTGAATGTCTCTACAAGATATATTAAATTTAAACTTACACATAGTGAGGAATCTGTGGCTTTCTTGGATACCACTGTCATTAAGAATGGAAGAAATTTGAAGATAGATCTTTATAAGAAAGAAAGCGACAGAAATAGCCTATTAAGGTTAGTGATGTTGCAAACTTAAAATTTTCCGTTCGCGAACGGCGAACACGAACTTCCGCAACTGTTCATGAACGGGCGAACCGCCATTGACTTCAATAGGCAGGCGAATTTTAAAACCCACAGGGACTCTTTCTGGCCACAATAGTGATGGAAAAGTTGTTTCAAGGGTACTAACACCTGGACTGTGGCATGCCGGAGGGGGATCCATGGCAAAACTCCCATGGAAAATTACATAGTTGATGCAGAGTCTGATTTTAATCCATAAAGGGTATAAATCACCTAACATTCCTAAATTGTTTGGAATAACGTGCTTTAAAACATCAGGTCTGATGTTGTATCGATCAGGTAGTGTAAGGGTTATGCCCGCTTCACAGTGACAGACCAAACTCCCCGTTAAACACACCACAAACAACCGCAAACAGTCCATTTGCACAACCGCAAACTCCCCATTTGCACAAGGTTGGATACCAAGCTAGCCATGTCCCGTTCCTTGTCCTCACTAATGTCATTGAAGGTCTCTTCCTCCACCCAGCATTGTACAACACCAAGGGTCCCCGAAAGGTGACAACAAGCCCCCTGGGACGCCTGCTGTGTTTGGTTTTCCACCTCCTCAAAGCCACCTTCCTCCTCTGACTCCTCTTCTTCAGACTCCTCTCTCTGCGTTATTATAAGGTGTGTTAAGTAGTACTATTCCTATCAGTTTAATCCCTGTTACGTCCCCTATCAGGGGACGTGTATATAGCATCGATTTTTGGAACCGGGAGATTGAAAAAGATGCTTGGTCGGTCCTCCTACTTCAAATTTGGGGCACTGCGCATGCAATCGTGGCCGGACTTTTAGCCAACGGACATTTGGTAGACGGACATTTGGCCGACGGACATTTGGCCGAAACACAAGTGGATGTCAGATAACAGTCCGGCCACGAGATAGATAGATTTGATAGATAGATAGATACATAGATTAGATAGATAGATTAATAGATGCAATAGATACATTTGATAGATACGATAGATAGATAGATTTGATAGATAAATCGATAGATTTGATAGATAGATAATTTCCCAGACAGAGAATTACAAGACTTGCTGTCTGGGACCCATGGTAAGGTTCCCAGAGGCAGTTGCTGCGCCAGGGGATGTGTATATGGCATGGATTTTAGGAACCGGGAGATGGAAAAAGATGCTTGGTCATTCCTCCTACTTCAAATTTGGGGCACTGCGCGTGCAATCTACTGTGCCACCAGATATGAGTGGTGGCACTGGACAAGTGGGCCTGGCACACACGCTGGCAGGCAGGCAACTGCAATTAGATTACACTAGCAGACTGATGTTTCACAGTCGAAATTTTTTTTTTTTTTTTTAAATTTACACTACTGTTACACCAGATATGAGTGGTGACACTGGGCAAGTGGGCCTGGCAGGCAGGCAACTGCAATTAGATTACACAAGCAGACTGATATTTCACAGTCAAAAAAGTTTTGTTTTTTTTAAATTTACACTACTGTTACACCAGATATGAGTGGGGGCACTGGGCAAGTGGGCACAGTATACGCTGTAAGCCTGGCACACATGTTGGCAGGCAGGCAACTGCAATAAGATTACACTAGCGGACTGATGTTTCACAGTCGAAAAAGTTTTTTTTTTAAATTTACACTACTGTTACACCAGATATGAGTGGTGGCACTGGGCAAGTGGGCCTGGCACACACGCTGGCAGGCAGGCAACTGCAATTAGATTACACTAGCAGACTGATGTTTCACAGTCAAAAAAGTTTTTGTTTTTTTTAAAATTTACACTACTGTTACACCAGATATGAGTGGTGGCACTGGGCGAGTGGGCACAGTATACGCTGTGAGCCTGGCACACATGCTGGCAGGCAGGCAACTGCAATTAGATTCCACTAGCAGACTGATGTTTCACAGTCAAAAAAGTTTTTTTTTTTAAATTTACACTACTTTTACACCAGATATGAGTGGTGGCACTGGGCAAGTGGGCCTGGCACACACGCTGGCAGGCAGGCAAGCAACTGCAATTAGATTACACAAGCAGACTGATGTTTCACAGTCAAAAAAGTTTTTTTTTTTTAAATTTACACTACTATTACACCAGATATGAGTGGTTGCACTGGGCAAGTGGGCCTGGCACACACGCTGGCAGACAGGCAACTGCAATTAGATTACACTAGCAGACTGATGTTTCACAGTCAAAAAAGTTTTTTTTTTTTTTAAATTTACACTACTGTTACACCAGATATGAGTGGTGGCACTGGGCAAGTGGCTTGGCAGGCAGGCAGGCAGGCAACTGCAATTAGATTACACAGGGGAAAAAAAAGATGTTCTAGCCCTAAAAAGGGCTTTTTGGGGTGCTGTCCTTACAGCAGAGATCAGATGAGTCCTTCAGGACTGTAGTGGACACTGAATACACTAGCCTAGCTATCAATTTCCCTATTAAATCACCAGCAGCTACACTGTCCCTCCTCTCACTAACAATGCAGCTTCCGAATGAATCTAAAATGGCTGCTGTCCAGGAGCTGGGAGGGTCTGCTGCTGATTGGCTGGAATGTGTCTGCAGACTGTGAGATACATGGTCAAAGTTTACTCAATGATGACGAATAGGGGCGGATCGAACATCGCATATGTTCGCCCCCGCCGTTGCGAACGCAAACAAGCTATGTTCGCCGGGAACTATTCGCCGGCGAACTATTCGCGACATCACTAATTAAGGTATGAGAGTGCACACCCGCCCTCACTTATTAAAAGTTTACCAAGGAGTCAGTTCCTTTGAGTTAAGAAAATTGTGTCTGATGAAGCTGTTGGCTACCCAAATACACTTAAGGTGTAGAAGCCCTAAAGCTGCTACCAGTCTTGAGAAAGGTCCTTGGGGACCGAAACGCGTTGGCTATATACTGGTATTGCAGCTCAGATTATATCTGGTGAGTAGAATACTTTTAATGCTACTTTTAAAGTGACTTTATTGCACTATGTTTTGTCTTTGTACACTTTTATAGGTACAAGAGGATTTCCTAAACACTGATACAACATTTGAGAAGTTAAATATTATTTTATCAGCACCTACACCATTGACAATTATTTACAACACAGAGGATTCACCTTATTTCCTTTACTTAGGACGATTTTTTCATTAAGGACTATTTTTGACACTGGAGTTTATCGCTTTTGACACCATTTTAATTTTTTTTTTTTTTTTAGGTGTACACCTCAATTAGTTTTTTCACATCAATATATATATTTTTCAAAGTAACACACATATATATATATATTTTTTCAACACCACGATTTTGTATTTGGATTTTTATTTTTATTTTTATTTTTATTTTTGGATTTTTGGATGAATTTTGGACATATTTTCTTTTGGATATTTTTTGGATGATTATTGGATGATTTTTTATGTTCTTTTTCACAGTCAAAGTTTCACTTGTAATATTAGACTTTTAAGATAACATTGGAGCATTTGGATAACCACCCCCTTTTTTCAAGATATTTGTATCTTTTGGATGAAATTGGCCTTTCTGGACAATTGCTTTAATGAACTTTTGCATTTGAACTCTTACCTTATATTTCAACCTGGACATATAATAGGATCTATAAGACTGGGTATTTACTCAAACATAAACATAGATTGTTGCGCAACTCTGCATATAGGGTGTACTTGGATGTATTGTTTTTATATTGTTTTTTAGATTGTATTTTTATATTGTATTTTGAATTAAATATTGTTATTACCTATATTATCTTTTATAATCCACATTTTTATTACACATTTTTATTATACATTTTATATGCGCATTTATATATAGACATTTTAAAGTTTTAGACTTTGAGATTATATCTTTTACTATATTGGTCGTGGACACCATCTTAAGCCACACAATCCCCTACTGGGGCAGTGTAGCGCTGTACCTTGGCATTCTATTTTTTCTTGAAGCTGTTGGAAAGGTTAGATTACAGGAGATGGGGAATTATTTTCTGGAAAGGGGTTTCCGTGAGCCACTTATTCAGCAACAACTTAAAGAGATGGATAGGACTTCTAGGGAATCAATCCTTAAAGGGAAAGGAATGAGAAATAAGGGTAAAAAGAATAACAGATTGCCGTTTGTTACCCAATATAATTCCCTTAGTTATAAAGTTGGTAAGATCATTAAGAAACATTGGTCTATCATAAAGGATTTAAATCCCCATATTAAAGAGTTTGAGGAGCCCCCCATGTCAGCCTACGAAAGATGTAAGAATCTAAAAGACACATTAGTAAGAGCTGATATGGGCTCAGAGAAGGGTATGAGACAAACTTTTATCTCCATCCCTAAATTGGGATGTTTTCCATGTCTTGGATGCTGTAATTGCAATAATATGATTAAAGGTGATTCTTTTATTCATCCGTTAACTGGAAATTTTTTCCCAGATCTCTGGCTTCTACACCTGTAATTCAGATTTTGTGATATACTTGATCAAGTGTCCTTGCTCAAAGATATATATTGGTGAGTCGACACGTAGGGTCAGAGATCGGATGAACGAACATAAGTCTAATATACGCCGTAAAAATATGGATGCTCCTGTGTCCAATCATTTTTTGCAAGCAGGCCATACTATATCACAACTTAGATTCAAAATTATTGAACAGGTTAGGAAACCTAGACGGGGTGGTGATAGATTAAAACTTCTAAAATCTAGGTAAACATTTTGGATCTATACTCTTCAGTCCCTTATCCCATTGGGGATGAATAAGGAGATTGACTGGAATGTCACTCTGTAAATAAGATATGACTATGGGCTAATGAAGAATATTTGTACTATGGGGGTAATTTATGCTTAATGGTTAAATAATTAATATTATGTAATTTATGATAAATAATTGTTTTTAAGGGAACATTTTTTTTTTGAATTTGTATGAAATTGTATATAACTAGATATGTGTTTTTCAGGTTATAGTGTGTTAAGAAGATGACTATTCCTGTGTCCACTAGAGGGGGTACTATAATCTTGTGTGAATATACGAAATATGTATAACCTGGACAGATAATCGATCCCTCCCCTAGGTGAGGGTATAAGAAGTGACTTGGAATATTCATTTGTAAAACATGATTAAGGTCAGCTGTTGACCGAAACGTTGAGGTAGCTCAGTTGGTAAATGCCCTGACTACAACAAAAGCCTGTTTAAAAGATCCAAGGTCACAGGTTCAAATCCCGGCAGGGCCGACTCAGCCCTTCATCCTTCCGAGGTCGATAAAATGAGTACCATTAAATAACTATTACTTTTCAGCTGCCGATTTGGTGAATTCCGAGAGCGAGTGCTGAAAAAGCGATTTGAGTCCCACTGGGAGAAAGGCGCTATATAAATGCTAGTTATTATTATTATTACCAATAAAAGAATTTTGATGCATACCTATGGTTATGTGAGACAGTAAAATTGAACAAAAAACATCAAAAATACACTAAAAAGTACAGTTACACTAATAATAACACTGATAAAATGTATTAAACATATTGCATAATAAAGTTATAAGGGCTCAAAGATATCAGGGCTCATGTGTTAGAAAAAAAGGGCTGCAAAGGGCATTAACATGGAGATACATACATACACATGTCTATAAATATATATATATATATATATATATATATATATATATATATATATATATATATGTATATGTTTATATGTGTGTACATATATATTTATGTAATTACAGACATATATACACATATAATATATATTATATGTTTATTTAGCCATATATATAAGTGCATTGGAGCCATTTGCAAGTAGCTGAATACATGTAAAAGCATATTTATGCAATATACATTTTTAATAAAGTGTTTAACTATGTATTTACTGTAAATATTTCACATTCCAATGTTCTTCACATAAGTATTTTTAATAGATATTCTTATATATATATATATATATATATATCTTTATATATGTATACCTATATTAAAAAAATGTGTGTGTTGTGTTAGTGCTCGTGCACAAACATTTTACTTTGAACTACCAACGAGTGCAAAAAGCTTACTCCTAGCAAAGTTAATGTGGGAGCTCTAATTTGCGCTCCATTCGTCATTTAGCTCCCAATCTTGCACAAGCCTGATTGATATAAAGCCTGTACACAATGTGCCAATTTCAGAGTTAAAAGGTGAATAAACCTTTGTTAAGCTTAAAATGTCATGCAACAGCTATACTGCTGCTACTATTGACTCATATGTGTCTTTTATGTATTTCTTTTTTATGTAGGTCTTTTGCAAAGCAATGTTTAATTTGATGATCTATACAGAAATTACTTTTATCTCCCATTAGTGCATACATGATTATTCTCTTTCATGTTTTCTCCTGCTTTTACTAATTTATTATATTCAATTACTCCAGATCAGTCTATTTTAATGTATTTTATTTTATCCAGCGTCTTTGTAGTAAGGCTGAATAAATACACTGTCTTTAAATTTAAACATTTTTTTATTTCTAATATAACACATAAAAGCAAATTTGAAAGAATATTCTTGCAGCATCATTGAATACAATTATCTCTTATCCGCTTCCCATTTAACATCTCTTGCTATTGTGTTTGCTTATCTTTTTCTAGATTTTTTCACAATGCTGCAAACTGCCTAAACCAACTACAGTATATGGTTTGCAACATAAAAAATATAAAAAACAAAACAAAATTGGTTTCATAAGCAAAATGTATTGCCCCTTGAATGCTCTGATGAACAATGACTTATGTTGCACTAACATACTGATGATACCAGCTCCATGCCTCTTCATATGGCCTTGATTTACATTCACAAAGTGCCAGTGGTGATATAGCCCCAGCATAATGGCTGCCCCACTCAATAGTAACTCCCCACCACCTCTATTATGGCGTAGCATACGTTTGCTGATCACTGAATTATTACCAGAATTATTTTGCTATTGCTGTTTTGCATATTCACATAATTTGTTTTATCATTGGTTCACTAGTCTCAATAAATTGCATTTGCACCTGTAGTTCATGACCGCATTGTCTTGTTCTGATTGTACTCTGGGGCACGTGCGAAAGAGTTTGGTAACATTTCCATTCAGATCAATGTTTTATAATTATCCAGGACGCTATAATATGTGTTTTCTCTTATTGTACCATTACATATTATTCCTATTTTGTAGGGGCCGTTATCACAGCACACAAATGGAGTTTTCCATCTGAGATGTATGACAAAACTAAAGGAGGAAAGATTGTGTCAAAATACGCAAACTACTTAGGACTAGATTATAAGTGGCGAGTTAAACGGACATTAAACCCAAAATATTTATTTCATTATTAAAATAGAGAATAATATTTTTTAAAAAAAATCCAATTTACTTCTATTATCAAATTTTCTTCCTTCTCATGATATTCTTTGCTGAAGAGGTACCTAGGTAGGTAGTGTGCACGTACCATCTAGTGCTCCTGCATAATGTTTAACATTGTTGCAAAACTGCTGCCCCATAGTGGTGCAGATACGTCCACACTAGGCTTACATTCTTGCTTTTCAACAAAGCATAACAAGAAAACTAAGAAAATTTGATAACAGAAGTAAAATTGTATGTTTTATCTGAATCATGAAAGAAACAATTTGGGTTCTATATCCCTTTAAAGTTAGCGTGTACGCGACATAGCAATATCGTTCCAACGTTAATTTACGCTCCTATTACGTTGAAAGTAAACACGCACCATCAAGTGCAATCTAAATTTGTGCTTGTCCGGTTAGCAGGAGTGAAGACCTTGTGTAAAGGGTTAGGGTTTAAATAAAGTTGCACCAAACACAACATAAATACAGTAAAATAAAGTATTACACTCCAAGGGGCCGGGTGCCTTCAGGCTCGCCGGAAACAGAAGTTATGAAGCAGCGGTCTAAAGACAAATGCTCCATAACTTGTCTGCCTGCTCTGAGGCGGCGGACAGAAATCAATCCAATCGGATCCAATTGGGTTGATTGACACCCCCTGCTAGCGGCAAATCTGCAGGGGGCGGTATTGTACAAGCAATTCTGGTGAACTGCTTGTGCAATGATAAATGCCGACAGCGTATGCTGTCGGCATTTATCGATGTGCAGCCGACATGATACGTTACATTGTATCATGTCCGCTCGCACATTAATAAATATGCCCCATATACTGTATAAACTATCTGATAAAAAAACTGAGGCCTTTAACTTCTATCAAGTGTAGTGAACGTGTATCTCGAGTGCCCAATGTGGTGCTCATAACAGATTTCCTAGCACATCACCCTGGACTACCACCATAGTGCCTAATTTACGGCAGATTACGAGTTTTGCGTAGAGCAAAATTGTGCTCCATACCGCACTCCAATATGAGCGCTGCTTAAGTCAGCGATGAGCTGGTTGTACGTAATCGTGCACGATTTCCCCATAGACATCAATGGGGAGAGCCGGCTGAGAAAAAGTCTAACACCTGCAATAAAGCATCGTAAAGCTCTGTAACGCAGCCCCATTGATTCCTATGGGGAAACAAAATTTATGTTTACACCTAACTCCCTAACATGAACCCCAAGTCTAAACACCCCTAATCTTACACTTATTAACCCCTAATCTGCCACCCCGACATCGCCGACACCTACATTATACTTATTAACCCCTAATCAGCCGCTCCGGACACCGCCACCACCTACATTATACTTATTAACCCCTAATCTGCTGCCCCAACATCGCAGACACCTACATTATATTTATTGACCCCTAATCTCCCACCACCAATGTCGCCGCAACCTTCCTACACTTATTAACCCCTAATCTGCCACCCCCAACGTCGCCGCCACTATAATAAACATATTAACCCCTAAAGCGCCGCACTCCCGCATCGCAAACACTAGTTAATTATTATTAACCCCTAATCTGCCATCCCCAATGTCGCCGCCACTATATTAAATTTATTAACCCCTAACTCTAACACCCCATAACTTAAATATAATTAAAATGAATCTAAATAAAACCTATTATTAATAAATAAATAATTCCTATTTAAAACTAAATACTTACCTATAAAATAAACCCTAAGCTAGCTACAATATAACTAATAGTTACATTATATCTAGCTTAGGGTTTATTTTTATTTTACAGGCAAGTTTGTATTTATTTTAACTAGGTAGAATAGTTATTAAATAGTTATTAACTATTTAATAACTACCTAGCTAAAATAAATACAAATTGACCTGAAAAATAAAACCTAACCTGAGTTACACTAAAAAATTCGGTTCGGATTGATTTGGATTTTTCTAATTTCTGTTCGGATCGATTCGAATTTGGCAAAATTTGAATGAATTCGTTTCAGATTTATTCGGATTCGAATGAATTCGTTTCGGATTTATTCGGATTCGGATAAATTCGGCTGAATTCGGCTGAATTCGGTTCGATTCGGTTCCGAAATTCGGAATTTCTGTATATTTTAGGTGGGATATGCTGTGTATTAGACTAGTATTATGTACTGTATATTAGGTGTAAATACTAGTGTAATACACGGCCATCCGAAACTACCGAATAAAGTCAGTAGTTAAGAGCTTTATGGGCTAACACCGGAATATAAAGCTCTTAACTACAGTGCTAAAGTACACTAACACCCTAAACTACCTATGAACCACTAAACCGAGGCCCCCCCCACATCGCAAACACTATCATAAAATTATTTAACCCCTAATCTGCCGACCGGACACCTCCGCCACCTACATTATAGCTATTAAACCCTAATCTGCTGTCCCTAACATCGCCAACCCCTACATTATAGTTATTAACCCCTAATCTGCCCCCCCCAACTTCGCTGCCGCAACCTAACTACAAGTATTAACCCCTAATCTGCTGACCGGACATCGCCGCTACTATAATAAATGTATTAACCCCTAAACCGCCGCCCTCCCGCCTCGCAAACACTCTAATAAATTTCATTAACTCCTAGTCTGCACACCCCCAACATCGCCGCAACCTAACTACAAGTATTAACCCCTAATCTGTCGACCGGACATCGCCGCCACTATAATAAATGTATTAACCCCTAAACCGCCGCACTCCCGCCTCGCAAACCCTATAATAAATAGTATTAACCCCTAATCTGCCCCCCCAACGTCTCTGCAACCTAACTACAAGCATTAACCCCTAATCTGTCGACCGGACACCGCCGCCACCTACATTACATTATTAACCCCTAATCTGCCCTCTCTAACATCGCCGCCACCTACCTACAATTATTAACCCCTAATCTCCCGCCCCCAACGTCGCCGCTACTATAATAAAGTTATTAACCCCTAAACCTAAGTCTAACCCTAACCCTAACACCCCCCTAACTTAAATATAATTTAAATAAAACAAAATAAATTTACTATAATTAAATAAATTAATCCTATTTAAAACTAAATACTTACCTGTAAAATAAACCCTAATATAGCTACAATATAACTAATAGTTACATTGTAGCTATTTTAGGATTTATATTTATTTTACAGGCAACTTTGTATTTATTTTAACTAGGTACAATAGCTATTAAATAGTCAATAACTATTTAATAACTACCTAGCTAAAATAAATACAAATTTACCTGTAAAATAAATCCTAACCTAAGTTACAATTACACCTAACACTACACTATCATTAAATTAATTAAATAAATTAATCCTATTTAAAACTAAATACTTACCTGTAAAATAAACCCTAATATAGCTACAATATAACTAATAGTTACATTGTAGCTATTTTAGGATTTATATTTATTTTACAGACAACTTTGTATTTATTTTAAATAGGTACAATAGCTATTAAATAGTTATTTACTATTTAATAGCTACCTAGTTAAAATAATTACAAATTTACCTTTAAAATAAATCCTAACCTAAGTTACAATTAAACCTAACACTACACTATCATTAAATAAATTAAATACAAATACCTACAAATAAATACAAATAAATACACTAACTAAAGTACAAAAAATAAAAAAAGAACTGTTACAAAAAATAAAAAAATTATTTACAAACATTATAAAAATATTACAACAATTTTAAGCTAATTACACCTACTCTAAGCCCCCTAATAAAATAACAAAGCCCCCCAAAATAAAAAAATTCCCTACTCTATCCTACATTAAAAAGTTACCAGCTCTTTTACCTTACCAGCCCTTAAAAGGGCCTTTTGCGGGGCATGCCCCAAAGAATTCTGCTCTTTTGCCTGTAAAATAAAAATACAACCCCCCAACATTAAAACCCACCACCCACATACCCCTAATCTAACTCAAACCCCCCTTAAAAAAACCTAACACTACCACCCTGAAGATCTTCCTACCTTGAGTCGTCTTCACTCAGCCGAGCCAAATTCTTCATCCAATCCGGGCGATGTCTTCATCCAAGCGTGGCGCTGAAGAGGTCCATCATCCGGCTGAAGTCTTCATCCAAGCGGGGGCTGAAGTGGTCCATCATCCGGCTGAAGTCTTCATCCAAGCGGGGGCTGAAGAGGTCTTCCATCCGGCTGAAGTCTTCTATCAAGCGGCATCTTCAATCTTCTTTCTTCCGGCTCCATCTTCATCCTGCCGACGCGGAACATCCTTCCTCCACGACGAACTCCCGACGAATGAAGGTTCCTTTAAATGACGTCATCCAAGATGATAGGATTCTATCAGCCAATTGGAATTAAGGTAGGAATAATCTGAATGGCTGATGGAATCAGCCAATCAGATTCAAGTTAAATCCGATTGGCTGATTCAATCAGCCAATCAGATTGAGCTCGCATTCTATTGACTGATCGGAACAGCCAATAGAATGCAAGCTCAATCTGATTGGCTGATTGAACTTGAATCTGATTGGCTGATTCCATCAGCCAATCAGATTATTCCTACCTTAATTCCGATTAGCTGATAGAATCCTATCAGCCAATAGGAATTCGAGGGACGCCATCTTGGATGACGTCATTTAAAGGAACCTTCATTCGTCAGGAGTTCGTCGTGGAGGAAGGATGTTCCGTGTCGGCGGGATGAAGATGGAGCCGGAAGAAAGAAGATTGAAGATGCCGCTTGATAGAAGACCAGCCGGATGGAAGACTTCTTCAGCCCCCGCTTGGATGAAGACTTCAGCCGGATGATGGACCTCTTCAGCCCCCACTTGGATGAAGACATTGCCCGGATTGGATGAAGAATTCGGCTCGGCTGAGTGAAGACGACTCAAGGTAGGAAGATCTTCAGGGGGGTAGTGTTAGGTTTTTTTTAAGGGGGGTTTGGGTTAGATTAGGGGTATGTGGGTGGTGGGTTTTAATGTTGGGGGGGTTGTATTTTTATTTTACAGGCAAAAGAGCAGAATTCTTTGGGGCATGCCCCGCAAAAGGCCCTTTTAAGGGCTGGTAAGGTAAAAGAGCTGGTAACTTTTTAATGTAGGATAGGGTAGGGAATTTTTTTATTTTGGGGGGCTTTGTTATTTTATTATGGGGCTTAGAATAGGTCTAATTAGCTTAAAATTGTTGTAATATTTTTATAATGTTTGTAAATTATTTTTTTATTTTTTGTAACTTAGTTCTTTTTTTATTTTTTGTAATTTAGTTAGTGTATTTATTTGTATTTATTTGTAGGTATTTGTATTTAATTTATTTAATTAATTAATTTAATGATAGTGTAGCGTTAGGTTTAATTGTAACTTAGGTTAGGATTTATTTTACAGGTAATTTTGTAATTATTTTAACTAGGTAGCTATTAAATAGTAAATAACTATTTAATAGCTATTGTACCTAGTTAAAATAAATACAAAGTTGCCTGTAAAATAAATATAAATCCTAAAATAGCTACAATGTAACTATTAGTTATATTGTAGCTATATTAGGGTTTATTTTACAGGTAAGTATTTAGTTTTAAATAGGATTAATTTATTTAATTAATTTAATGATAGTGTAGTGTTAGGTGTAATTGTAACTTAGGTTAGGATTTATTTTACAGGTAAATTTGTATTTATTTTAGCTAGGTAGTTATTAAATAGTTATTAACTATTTAATAGCTATTGTACCTTGTTAAAATAAATACAAAGTTGCCTGTAAAATAAATATAAATCCTAAAATAGCTACAATGTAACTATTAGTTATATTGTAGCTATATTAGAGTTTATTTTACAGGTAAGTATTTAGCTTTAAATAGGAATAATTTATTTAATTATAGTAAATTTATTTCGTTTTATTTAAATTATATATAAGTTAGGGGGTGTTAGGGTTAGGGTTAGACTTAGGTTTAGGGGTTAATAACTTTATTATAGTAGCGGCGACGTTGGGGGTTAATTAATAATTGTAGGTAGGTGGCGGCGATGTTAGGGAGGGCAAATTAGGGGTTAATAAAACTTATTATAGTGTTTGCGAGGCGGGAGTGCAGCAGTTTAGGGGTTAATACATTTATTATAGTGGTGACGATTATCCGGTCGGCAGATTAGGGGTTAATACTTGTAGTTAGGTTGCAGTGACATTGGGGGGGGCAGATTAGGGGTTAATAACTATAATGTAGGGGTCGGCGATGTTAGAGGCAGCAGATTAGGGGTTCATAGCTATAATGTAGGTGGCGGCGGTGTCCGGTCAACAGATTAGGGGTTAATGCTTGTAGTTAGGTTGGGGCGACGTTGGGGGGGGGCAGATTAGGGGTTAATACTATTTATTATAGGGTTTGCGAGGCGGGAGTGCGGCGGTTTAGGGGTTAATACATTTATTATAGTAGCGGCGAGGTCCGGTCGGCAGATTAGGGGTTAATACTTGTAGTTAGGTTGCGGCGACATTGGGGGGGCAGATTAGGCGTTAATAAATATTATGTAGGTGTCGGCGATGTTAGGGGCAGCAGATTAGGGGTACATAGCTATAATGTAGGTAGCGGCGGTGTCCGGAGCGGCAGATTAGGGGTTAATAAGATAATGCAGGTGTCAGCGATAGCAGGGGTGGCAGATTAGGGGTTAATAAGTGTTAGATTATGGGGTGTTTAGATTCGGGGTTCATGTTAGGGTGTTAGGTGCAGACTTAGTGTTTCCCCATAGGAAACAATGGGGCTGCGTTAAGAGCTGAACGCTGCTTTTTTGCAGGTGTTAGGTTTTTTTTCAGCCGAAACTGCCCCATTGTTTCCTATGGGGGAATGCCGAATTTACCGAGCTTTTTCGGATTTATTCGGTAGATACGGCAGCTAATTTGGATTCATTTGGTAGATTCGGAAGTATTTTAATTCGGAAATTCGAATCGATCCGAATCTCCGAATTTACAGAATTTTCCGAATTTCCGAATTAATCTGAAACGAATCGCACATGTCTAGTATCCCTTTAATAAGCTATTTTTCCTCATGTATCGATGCTATATATTAGGAACATTATTTAATTTCTGACATATACTATGAGTTCAAAAGCAAAAATAGATGTAATGTTTGTTTAATGTCTTAAATAAAATAAAAAAAGGTAGATTTTTTTTACATTATTGCTTTATCTTTGTAGAAGCTTATTTTTATTTATCTCTCATTGGCTACAGCTCAACCATTCTCAAGCTATATATCCCTGGAATGCAGAACAATACAAATTTTGGTAACACAATTATAGTTCTAACTGCTTTTAAAACATTATTTTGTATACAAAAAAATGACTGATATATTATATGCAAGTGTATAAAATCCTTTTTACCCTATTAAATTAAGTCCTGAAGATTTTTTAAACAATAAGAATATCTCATTGTCTATGCTTTACAGTTTCCTCATATGCCATATGTCATCAGCTTACTTAAGAAAAAGAACAGAGGCATAATGTTCTGTGGTTTACTGTCGAGACAGAACAATTTCCATATTTATTAGCTCAAGTCCTTATAGGGATTACATTTGTTACTCATAAATTATCCTCTAGATCCAAACATATGGCTTATTTAGATATTCACAAGTGCAATATAACATGAAATTTACTGAACGAGGAAATAAAAATCTACAGAGATGCTTGTCTTTACTTATGCATATAATTTCTACTCTTCTTTTTATCCCCTGTTAATTTACATTCCAATTTATCACATATTTTCCATAATATTATGGCTTTATTACAACAGCTAGATGATTTGACATGGTCTGACAGTAAGGATAGGGCTTTTAACCCACTTTCCATGGTTGAAATGATGGTTGACCACCTGAGCTGTTTTCCCCTTTCCAGACTCTGGGGGATATTTATCAAAGCGTCTACAATATTGCATTCACGGGCGTCAATACGCTCGCCTAATATCACCAAACATTGTGGCCACGGATCTGAATACGATCTCCATATTTATGAAAAAAGCCATCAAAAACACGCGCACCAAGTACAGGGAGATGAGCATCGGACTGTTGATAACTAACAGTCATCGATGACGCTGTTATAAACTACCAATTAACCCTTAAAACGCCGCCCTCCCGCATCACAAATACTATAATAAACCTATTAACCCCTAATCTGCCACTCCCGACATCGTCACCACTAATATAAATATTAACCCCTATTCCACCGCTTCTTGACATAGCCGTCAGTAAATGTATTAACCCCTAAACCTCTGGCGTCCCACATCACCACCACTAACTAAACCTATTAACCCCTAAACCATCAGCCCCCCACATCGCAAAAAACTAAATTAAGCTATTAACCCCTAACCTAACAACCCCTTAACTTTAAATTAAAATCCCTATCGTAATATAAATTAAAACTTACCTTGAGAATTAAAATAAACTAATTTTAAACTATAAAATTAACCTACCCTAACAATTATACTAAAATTAAATTAAACTACCAATTAAATAAACAAATTACATATTAAAAAACCTAACACTACTAAAATTATTTAAATATACAAGTAAACATTATTACAAAGTACTAAATTACAAAAAATAACAAACACTAAATTACGAACATAACAAACAAAATGTATCCAATTTTTTTTACACCTAATCTAATATCCCTATCAAAATAAAAAAGCCCCCCAAAATAAAAAAAAACCCTAGCCTTAAAAGGGCCTTTTTTGGGGCATTGCCCCAAAGATATCAGCTCTTTTACCTTAAAAAAAACAAAAATACAAAGACCCCCCCAACAGTTAAAACCCACCACACCAACTAACCCCCCCCAATATAAAAACCCAAACTCTAAAAAAAACCTAAGCTACCTATTGCCCTGAAAAGGGCATTTGGATGGGTATTGCCCTTAAAAGGGAATTCAGTTCTTTTACAAGCCGAAACCGTAATCTAAAATAAAAACCCACCCAAAAAATTAAAGAAAATCCTAACACTAACCCCCGAAGATCCACTTACAGTTCTGAATTCCCAACATCCAGACGGAGAAGTCTTCATCCTGGCGGCAATGTCTTCATCCATCCAAGCAGCGAAGTCTTAATCCAAGCGGCATCTTCTATCTTCATCCCTGCGCGTGGAGCGGGAGCCAACCTGAAGCCATCCGGCGTGGAGCTCCTCTTTTTACGGTCGCCACTGTAAACTGAAGATTCAATGCAAGGACGCGATTCAAGATGGCTGTTCAAATCAGCCAATAGGATGAGAGCTACTGAAATGCTATTGCTGGGTGGGTGGTTTTACTGTTGGGGGGGTCTTTGTATTTTTTTTACAGGTAAAAGATCTATTTGGGGCAATGCCCCACAAAAGGCCCTTTTAAGGGCTATTGGTAGTTTACTGTAGGCTAGGGTTTTTTTTATTCTGGGGGCTTTTTTATTTTGATAGGGCTATTAGATTAGGTATACATTTTTTTATTTTGGATAATTTCGTTTGTTATTTTTTGTAACTTAGTGTTTGTTTTTTGTAATTTAGTACTTTGTAATAATGTTAAATTGTATTTTTAAATAATTTTAGTAGTGTTTAGGTTTTTTAATATTTAATTTAGTTTATTTAATTGGTAGTTTAATGTATTTTAGTATAATAGTTAGGGTAGGTTAATTTATATGTTTAAAATTAGTTTTTTTTAATTCTATAGATAAGTTTTAATTTATATTAAGATAGGGATCTTGTCATTGTAATTTAAAGTTAAGGGTTGTTAGCTTAATTTAGTTTTTTGCGATGTGGGGGGCTGACATAAGCATCGATCTGCGTCGGATTGAGATCACGGGATCATATGTTACGTCACAATATTCAACATTTGCCGATCTTGATGGTTTGATAACTAGGTCGGATCAACCTCGCAACAATTACGATGTGGATTCCAGTGTATTTTCGGTTGACGCTTTCATAAATATACCCCTCCTGAGATCTTGTGTTCTTTCCTTCTTTATCAGACCCATTATCTATTTTTCTCTGTTCCATTTACATATTCTCTTAGATTTATGTCTTGAATCAATTGCTTGTGACGTTGGGCTCCGATATTCAAAACATCTACGGACCGATGAGAAAACTACCTGCTTGGGTTCTCCAGGGCTCGCATTCCGTCAGACTGTGTAAATATATTAAAATAAAAGGGCGGACCCACGAGTGCTGATGAGTGTTTATATGTTTTCGCATAGGATATAATAGAGATGCGGCATCAGCAAAAAATCAGTCAACATCACCACAGCAGGCGCGGGGGGACAGGACGTATTTGAAGTGCTCCTACAGCAACAGACAGTACGTTCACTGAAACCAAAAATGGTTTCTGTGTAGGAACACTTCAAATAATGCCTGTGACAAACATGGCTACAACCATACACGTAACATGCACATCAGAGGACTGGAATATATTCTCTACCCGCCTATGTATCCAATAAAAATGTAAGTTTCTTCCCTGGAACTCCCACAGAACGCCTACGTCATGTTTTCCCTATAACTGACTAATAAGACAAAAAACCAACAACCTTCCTAATTATAACACACAATGGTTAAATGATATGCATTTGCATGTATACTGCACATTATTTTAATCATTGTATAGAATTTAAATTTTCTGTTTTTTTGTGGTGTGGCTTTGATAACATAAATATATATTTACAATTGTTTTATAATCATAAAAAGAACATGCAAAAAAAAGCAGTTTAAAGGGATAGTAAAGTCCCAAATTAAAACTTTCATTTACTTTTATCATCAATTTGCTTGGTATTCTTAGTTGAAAGCTAAACATAGGTAGGGCTCATATGCTAATTTCTAATCCTTGATCTGAATGCATTTGACAGTTTTTTCACAGCTAAAACGGCATTAGTTATGTGTCTCATATAAATAACATTGTGCTCATGCACATGGAGTTATCTAAGAGTCAGCCCTAAATTTTCTGAAATGCCGAGTCTGTCAAAAGAACTGAGTTAAGGAGGCAGTCCTGCAGGAGCTTAGATAAAGGTAATTACAGAGGGTAGACATAGAAATTAGACATGACAATGCATATAATTTAACATTGTATAGAAAATGTAATGCTACTCTAAACTCTTAAACCCTATTATGTACCCTCACCCCAACGCATCCTACACTATAAACCCCTAATCTGCTATAAACTAAAGACATAACCACCCGCTAACCTATTAACCCCTAAAAATGCCAACAGCCTAACGCAATAAACGCTCTAACCTTTTAACCCCTAACCCCCGCTAATAGCCCACCACATTATTCCCCTACACTACTTAACCCCTAACCTCCACAACCCTGCAATGCAAACTACCCCTACACTACTTAACTACCTAACAGCTAACCACACAGACCCCTAACACTTTTGTATATGACAAAAGTATTCTACATTGAATCCTTCAAATAAAGCTAGTTGTGATGTTGAGTGCTGAGGGTGGTAATGTGGTCAGAAAACATTCACACTCGGTTGGTATGTTAGTCTATTGAAAAGTTCTCCCAATCCACAACATCTTAGTGCTAATATCTTTTACTAAGCCTTAGATAAAGGGACAGAAAACATATCAGCCAAGTGTAAATGGCTTTAAAGGGAACATAACCCATTTTCTTTCTTTTTTTTTTCAGATAGAGTATACAATTTAATAAAGTTTTCAGCATGATCCACCCAACCGCCTCCTTCCTTAACCACCCACCCCTCCAACCGGCTCCTCCGCATCATTGATACAGATGGCGACACTGTATATGTAACTATCTGTATCAAAAGGCGATCTGACTTCATATAATGAGGGAGCACGATCAGCGCTTTCTTACCTTCTGCCCCCAGCTGCAGTCTCCCCTGTCAAAACTTACAGCAGGTACCGCAGCATGAGCCAAAGTGTTGGACATAGGTACTACATCAACAAGGTACACTGGGAAAAGTACTGGGTGACGTAGTTCCTACACCCATTTGGCTCAAGGGGTTTACTTTGTCCCATACAAAATGTCGGAGAGGTAAAGAAACAGTGCATTAGTGGACAAGCACCACAAGGGCTGCAAACACAGACTCAGTTGCTTGATAAATGAAGCGTATACTACTGTCAATTTACTTGGAATGTCTTTCTAGTATCATGGATCCCTCAATCAACTTTTTTCCTTTTTCAACCTCATCTACTACCTAAGTGATGATGCAATTGTTATATAGAAGTTTTAACAAAATTCTAAAGTTGATTAAATCTAAAGCTATACTTGTTAGAGAAAGTAAAATAAAAAAAAATTAAAATAAGGTTTATTTATCAGTGAATTCTATTACATCAAGTCCTGGGTTATTGTAGTCAAAGACTCCATTTATCAAACCTTTAACTGGTTCGCATCCTGCAATGTAAATAATTCTTCTGTTCCACAGAGCCCTCAAGGCAGAACATGATGTGATCTGAGATGTCATTGCAGAAAATGCAGCATGTCTGCAGAAAGAACTGGACACATACAGGAACTATTAGTGCTTTAACATCAGGCTGTAGTCTTCAAACAGCACTGTGCTCTGGTTGCACTTACGTTTTCCTTACATGCGCAGCCATGGCGAAGTGTTATTTGAATCCAACAGTTAAATATTGAGCAGCACTCTAGAGCAGTAGCACACTGAGTGATTACTGTCTCTCAACCCTTGCATTTCCCCATTTGCAAACCTGTGACTCCTGCATGTAAGACGTTCTTGTGAGCAATACACCTCGTAATGATTACCTTTTTACCATATAATTATCTGATGTTAGACCAAGAGCAAAGGAAACACATTTATTAGAGACATCATTTTAAAAACTTAACAAAATTTCTTTAATTCTAATTTGCAATGCAATTTTCAACTGCTGCAATATATTATAAAACTTAAAAAATTGCTTATTCCCCAGATTATCAACAAATTGCAGCTGAGCGAGGTGCTTTAGTGTAATTGCCCAATGTAAAATTGAATTTCATTTAAAAATGATCTACAGAAAATTTTTCACTAAAAATTTCTCATATAAAGTGAAAAAAGTTCTCCCTCTGGACGCAGCCCACGCAATTCAACTTCCGAATTTGTAAAAAAAGTAGCCAGATTATGCCCCATTATGTTGTAGGGAAAATGGTGATCTGTAAATTTGAATATGAATATTTAAACTTATCATTACTTCAACATAAAAAAATTCTCAATTTTTATCACGTGATACAGTAATTCCGCATTCTTTGCAATAACAAAGGATGCATGAAACTTGGGATCAAGGTTTATCACTATACAGATTTTTATGGTAATTATACAGATTTCTTTATAAAATATGTTGTGTCATTTAAAAAATAATTTAAATATAAATCGGCTAGATTACGAGTTTTGCGGTATGAGCGGTGCAGTACTAACTTGCAAGTTATTGTCACCGCTCACTTACCTACAGCGCTGTTATTACAGGTTTACAAAAACCTGGCGTTAGCAGGTAAGAAGTGAGCGTAGAGCAAAATTGAGCTCAAGACCGCAGGTCCAATACCAGCGCTGCGATAAGCTGGTTTTACATGCTCGTGCACGATTTCCCCATAGACATCAATGGGGAGAGGCCGCTAAAAAAAAGTCTAACACCTGCAATAAAGAAGCGTAATGCTCCGTAACGCTAGCCCCATTGATTCCTATGGGGAAACAAATTTATGTTTACAACCCAACACCTTAAGATGAACCCCTAGTCTAAACACCCCTAATCTTACACTTATTAACCCCTAATCTGCCGCCCCCGACATCGCCGACACCTACATAATGTTATTAACCCCTAATCTCCCGCCCCAATGTCACCGCAATCTACCTACACTTATTAACCCCTAATCTGACACCCTCAATTTACCGCCACTATACTAAATTTATTAACCCCTAAACCTAACCCTAAGTCTAACCCTAACACCCACTAACTTTAATGTAATTAAAATAAATCTAAATAAAACCTACTATTATTAACTAAATAATTCCTATTTAAAACTAAATACAAACTTACCTTAAAATAAACCCTAAACTAGCTACAATATAACTAAAAGTTACATTGTATCTATCTTAGGTTTTATTTTTATTTCCCAGGCAAGTTTGTATTTATTTTAACTAGGTAGAATAGTTACTAAATAGTTATTAACTATTTACTAACTACCTAGCTAAAATAAATACAAATTTACCTGTAAAATAAAACCTAACCTGTCTTACACTAATACCTAACCTTACACTACAATTAAATCAATTACATAAATTAAATACAATTAACTAAATTACAAAAAAAACCCCCACTAAATTACACAAATAAAAAAATAAATTATCAGAAATTAAACTAATTACACCTAATCTAATAGCCCTATCAAAATAAAAAAGCCCCCCCCAAAAATAAAAAAACCCTAGCCTAAACTAAACTACCAATAGCCCTTTAAAGGCCTTTTGCGGGCCATTGCCCCAAAGTAATCAGCTCTTTTACATGTAAAAAAAAAATACAAACAACCCCCTAACAGTAAAACCCACCACCCACACAACCAACCTCCCAAATAAAATCCTAACTAAAAAAACCTAAGCTCCCCATTGCCCTGAATAGGGCATTTGGATGGGCAGTTGCCCCTTAAAAAGGGGCAATTAGCTCTTTTTCCGCCCAAAACCCTAATCTAAAAATAAAACCCACCCAATAAACCCTTAAAAAAGCCTAACACTAACCCCTGAAGATCAACTTACAGTTTTTGAAGACACCGACATCCATCCTCAATGAAGCCGGCAGAAGTCCTCAACGAAGTGGCAGAGGTCTCATCCAACCGGCAGAAGTCTTCATCCATTCCGGCGCGGAGCGGCTCCATCTTCAAGACATTCCGCGTGGAGCATCCTCTTCATTCCACGTGACTGAAGAATGAAGGTTCCTTTAAGGGACGTCATCCAAGATTGTTTCCCTTGAATTCCGATTGGCTGATAGAATTCTATCAGCCAATCGGAATGAAAGGTGAAAAAATCCTATTGGCTGATGCAATCAGCCAATAGGATTGAGCTCGCTTTCTACTGGCTGTTCCAATCATCCAATAGAATGCAAGCTCAATCCTATTGGCTGATTGCATTAGCCAGTAGGATTTTTTCACCTTTCATTCCGATTGTCTGATAGAATTCTATCAGCCAATCAGAATTCAAGGGACGCCATCTTGGATGACGTCATTTAAAGGAGAATTCATTGTTCATGAAGATGTTGATTGAAGAGGATGCTCCGCGCTGGATGTCTTGAAGATGGACCCGCTCCGCGCCAGATGGATGAAGATAGAAGATGTCGTCTGGATGAAGACTTCTGCCCGGGTAGGATGAAGACTTCTGCCCAATTGGATGAAGACTTCTGCTGGTTGGATGAAGACATCTGCCGCTCTCGTTGAGGACCTTCTGCCGGCTTCGTTGAAGATGGATGTCGGGTCTTCAAAAACTGTAAGTGGATCTTCGGGGGTTAGTGTTAGGCTTTATAAGGGTTATTGGGTGGGTTTTATTTGTAGATTAGGGTTTTGGGCGAAAAAGAGCTAAATGCCCATTTAAGGGCAATGGCCCCATCCAAATGCCCTTTTCAGGGCAATGGGGAGCTTAGGTTTTTTAGTTAGGATTTTATTTGGGGGGTTGGTTGTGTGGGGTGGTGGTTTTACTTTTGGGGGGTTGTTTGTATTTTTTTTTACAGGTGTAACACCCTTTCCTGACCTTCCCTGAGGTGAGTGATAGTGTAATGCTGTCTACCTGTTTCGTGTATGAGAACTAAGTCCTCCGCAGAGTGGGAGTAGGAGGGGGGTTGAAATCAGGTATATAAGGGATGCCTGTATGACGCAGTGCTTCCACCTATAGGGGACACCCTAGAATAATAAGGTGTGGGGTCCTATAAGATTTTAGTACAAAAAGAAAACAAGTAATAACCACACAAGAAATCTTCAAATAAAATGTTGCTTTGATTATTATAAAGTGTTTAACCAATAACATACAGTGCAACAAATACAAATAATAATATTAATCACAATATCTTCTTATGACATCAGTATACCTTTTTTTAACTCAGAAGTCCTTCATGAGCTCATGAATTATAACATAACTGTTGTTGTAAAATACTTTGAGGTGGTGCTGTACAATGCAATTTTCATATACTAAATAGAATTTAGTTGAGGTAATTATCCCTTGCTGCTTGTGAACGAAGCTAGAGAGCGCTGCTTGTGATCGATGCAGTGCTCAAGAAAACTTCTCCTCAGAAATACTGAATAACATAAGTCTCTACCTTATTACTGAGTTTCAGCAATCCACTTGCCTTATACTGCAAAGTCAGTCACTCTTTTACTACAAACAGCTGCAGAAATCTCACAGTTATGCCCTTATGAAATGTAGCTTTATAAATCCAGTCAGTGTATTGTGCAAACTGTTTCAGGCAGAATAACTTATAGGATATTCTCTGGGTTATCTCTTTAATATACAACAACTCTGCAGCACATCAGATATGACTAGTATATCTTTTCTCTTGCATTTAGTTAACATGAAGTTATGGAGATCTTAAAACAGCAGATAATGGCTGACACTCACAGTACAAATAAAAGGTTCCAACTTCTGTCTTCAGCAGCCACATGTAGCAATGTCTGAACTGTCTCTGGAATCCATGCATTAGTCTGAATAACTTCTTTCAGCTTGGAAACAGCAAATTTCTTCCCCCATCTCAAAGTCTGTGCAAGCTCCACACTTCTCTTAACACCTAAGAAAATCTCCTCAGCACTAACAACTCCTTCCCCTTCCCAGGTGGCATTTCTCTTCCTCAATACAACTATTACAGCAGCCATCTTGGGTAAGGGCAAGGTCCTTACATACTCCCCCCCCCCAAAAAAAAAAGGGGTACAAGAGCAACACATCAATACATTTTCTTTAGCAAGTCTACTAACAAAATCACATATTCATCATGAGTCAAATTATGGTTAGGGTATACATCTTTCAAAACACATCGTACAGCAGATGTTAGAGCAGGCAACAAGGGTTCAACATTATAACCAGGGTTTCCTAGTGTATCATATGTCAATTTCTTTGGGGGATGTCTCTTTCTTGCTGGTCTTTTCTCTCTATAGGGACTTCTACTATCATAATGTATAGGGTTTGGAGATTCCCTATCTGGTATAGGACTATTAGGGAAGGATGGCATATCAGGTTCAGAGGTTGGGGCAACAGAGGAGGCATGCTCATCATTATAGGTCTCTCTTTGCAATGGAGATCTCATTTCAGGGTCCGATTGAATTGATGAGTCTTCATGTGGGATACTATATTCATTATTAATTGGCATGCTTGGGCCTTGGTCCTCATGATATGTAACATCATGCTGGAATTGAGGTATAGGCAACAAATGATTCCGATGCCATGTCTTCACAACACCATTTTCATCTGCTATCTGAAAAACTGGAAGACCTGGCAATTGTCTGACTATTCTATAGATACTATTCCTCCATCTAGGAGCTAACTTGTGCTTGCCTGGTATCCCTAAATTCCGTAAAAGGACATGGTCTCCTGGTTGCAAATCCTGATGTTTTATTCTCTTGTCATATCGTTGCTTATTAGCCTCATTTAATCGAGCAGTAGCTTCTTCAGCCAACTTCAAGTCTCTACCTTGATCAGAATGCAGTTTCTTAGGAGGACCATAATGAATGAAAAACCTTTCCCAAAGAACTCTAGCCACTCTACTAGCCTTCTGGTCCTTTGTTGGGAAGGCTTGAGCATAATGGGTATAGTGATCTGTTACAATGAGAACATTTCCAATGCCACGAGAATCTGGCTCAATGCACAAAGAATCCATGCAAACAAGATCCATGGGGCCTTCACTTTTCAGATGACCCATAGAGGCAGCTCGAGTTGGAAGAGTTTTCCTCTGTACACATCTAAAACATTTATGAATGTAGTCTTCTACATACTCTCTCATCTTTGGCCAATAACATCTATCCTGCAAGAGGCCAAACGTTTTTTCTATCCCAAGATGTCTGTGCTGATCATGCAAGGATGACAGAACAAGTTTTCTTAGTTTGGCAGGTAACACCAATTGTCTTCGATCTGGATGATTGTGGTATTTAGTTGAAATACTTTTTATTGGATATAATGCAATTAAAGTACAAGTCGTGTAGATCAAATGGAAATGAGTTACAGAGCACTTGGTTATCTCAAAAAAAAAGATATAGATAGCTTTCTGCACATATAACAAATGATCATTATATAAAGTACACAGACCGTAAAATTATAACTTCAATATCTGTTATTTTAACAATTAATGAAACAAGCTAAACATTATAAATCAATGAACATACCCCCCTCCCCCCGCCCCCCGCCCCCCATACCAGGTGTTTCCTCTAAAACTTTTTAGCATCTAACAGGTCTAATGATTATCTCTCATTGTAATGCCAAAAATATCTGTCGTACTCTGGGTTATAGATAACTAAAGAAGTGAATCTCCGTCTGTTCCTCTTATCTCCACCCTTTCAAGTCGCCTCCCCCTTCTCTTTTTCTGCATGGGTAATAGTAGGTTAAGAGTTCCCCCCTAGAATCCAATAAAACCATACTTTCTGAAAGTGATCAGTAGTCCCTTGAGACCATGCCACCAGTTCTGACATTGTATAGGTATCTTTTATCTTAGCTAACACTTCTGCCCAGTTTGGGGCCCCCACCTTCCAATGTCTAGCAATACAGACACGTAAACATGTACACAGAGTTTTAATAAAGGTGTTGGTCACTGAATTTAACCTTCTTACCCTTTCATTCAAAAGACCTTGAGTTATAGTTAACTCAATGTTCTCGTTTAGTGTGTCACAAAGTAATTTCGAGAGTCTTGTCCATAGTGGGCGTACTTTTGGGCAGTCCCACCACATGTGTCTATAGGACCCCCTCGCCCCACAGCCTCTATAACATGCTACCGTGCTTAGAGGGGGAATATGGGCTGTCCGCTCCGGCGTTAGATACCACCTAAAGGCTACCTTCAAGCAATTTTCTCTCATATCTGCACTGATCATTCCCTTACTAGATTCAAATAAAATTTTCTCCCAAACTCCCCTTTCTCTTGTCTCCCCTGTATCATTCTCCCATCTTTCCATAAGGGAAGATTTGAGGGTATTTTTCCGTTCTTGTAGCAATAAGTATATCTGTGAAATCATATGTTTCCCTCTGGACTGTGTACTGCATATTCGTTCTAGAGAGGACAGGGGTTGGACTCTTCTATTAAGGGTATATTTAGTTATAGCTGAGGTTATCTGTAAGTAAAGAAACCAATGTAAAGTGTATGGTTGGATTTTGTCTCTGATCTGATTAAAGGTGAGAATCATGGTTTTGTCTAGAAAATCTGCCACCCTATATAATCCTTTATTTTCCCACTTCCCCACTACCTTTCTGAGGTCCAAGGGTAATAAAAACTTCAAGGGTAGGAATATGGATTGTGAAGTAATCAATCCCAACTGTTTGGTGACCTTATGCCAATTGTGTATAGTCTCCATTGTTACTGGAGATCTGTAGGTGTGTGATTTCAGCTTCAATGTTGGGTCCCACAGCAAATCGGACGGGTTCTCACAACCCGCCATATCTGCTTCAATTTTTGGCCAAGAGAGCTCTCGTAGGTTTTTCTCAAGGATGATGGATTGCGACAACCTAGCGGCCTGATAGTATTCCGCCAGGTTTGGTATCCCCACTCCCCCCAGTTGTCTATGTTGTTTCAGCAGTTGTGAAGCAATCCTAGCTTTCCCATCTGCTCTCAGAAAGCGAGCTATATCAGTTTGTAAAGTGTTTAAGTCCGCCCGGGGAATCCCAATCGGCAAGGCCCTAAAAAGGTACAATAATCTAGGTAGAACGTTCATTTTAATAGCTGACAGTCTCCCATACCATGAGAATCTACCCTTTTTCCAGTTGTTTAGGTCTCTCCTGATGGTTTTATATATGGGTAGATAGTTTAGTCTGTATAAGTCTGAAAAAGTACTGTTTAATTTAATCCCCAAATATGTAATATGGCTCTTTGCCCATGTTAGATTGAAATTCAGTTCAACCGTTTTTTTTGTGTGTGGCGGGAGGCAGATCGGCAAAGCCTCGCATTTATCGAGGTTAATCTTATATCCAGAAATGTCTGAGAATTTCCCCAGAACACTATACAAGTTAGTCAATGATACCAATGGTCTGGTTAAAGTCAGCAACACATCGTCAGCAAATAGTGTCAGTTTATATTCTTCCCCTGTTATCTCCACCCCCCTTATATCTATTGATTGCCTAATGAAAGCTGCCAGTGGTTCAATGCTAATGGCAAATAATAGTGGGGAGAGTGGACACCCCTGACGAGTCCCATTTAAGATATCTATAAGCCTTGAGTTATATCCTGCTGCCCCCACTACTGCTGTTGGTCTGGAATATATAGTTGTAAGTGCTTTTATAAAGGCCCCCTTGAATCCCATTTTATCTAATACCCTAAACATAAACTTCCAATCCACCCTATCGAACGCCTTTTCCGCGTCAAGTGACAGGAGTATGGATGGCGTCTTGGTCTGTGATAGGTAGTCAACCAGGGTCAGAGTTCTCCTAATATTGTCAGGGGCTTCTCTATCTTTAATAAACCCCACTTGGTCCTTATGTATCAGTGAGGGTAGGAATAATTTAAGTCTATTTGCCATGATCTTCGTGAAGATCTTAAGATCCGTGTTAATTAGAGATATGGGTCTATAATTACCACAATATTTCAGATTTTTCCCCTCCTTGGGTATTACCACTATCTTAGCTTGTAATATGTCTTTAGGCAACTCCCCTCCCGCCAATATTCCGTTACAAAAGGTTAATAGGTGGGGCAGCAGTTCTTTCTTAAATGATTTGTAATATTCCCCTGTAAGGCCATCTGGGCCAGCCGCTTTGCCTGACTTAAGGTCTTTAATTACTGATAATATTTCCATAGCTGAAATGTCTGCATTGAGTTTTGCCAGATCTGCCTCCTGAATGCTCGGTAAGTTAGCCTGTCTGAGAAACTCCTCTGTCTGCCGACCCAGATCCCCCGGGGGAACCTTTTTCCCATCATAAAGGTTTTCATAAAATTGAGCAAAGGTTTCAGTTATTTCATGAGGGTTGGAAGTGGGGGTGCCATTGTGTCTATGAATAGAGGGTATAGCAAAGGATTTAATTCTTTCCCTTAATTTATAAGCGAGATATTTATCCGGCTTATTAGCGTACACATAATAGTGTGCTTTCAATCTCAATGCCGTTCGGATTGAGGACTCATTTAAGATCTTGGATAACTCCTGTCTCTTGGACTGGAGGGATTTATATACCCCCTTGGCTAGGGTGCGTCTGTGTTCTATCTCAAGTGTTTCAACCTCTTTCTGGAGTGTTCTAACTACCTGTGCAGAGTGTCTCGTCACTATTGATTTTTCTTTAATTAGTAGGCCCCGTAGGACCGATTTATGTGCCGCCCATGTCATCAGTGGATTGCATGTAGATCCTACATTTAACTGCCAATATTCCCTCATTGCTGCTTGTACCTTCTCATATATTTCAGGTCTCTTAAGTAGTGTTGGATTATATGTCCACGATCTGGGGCGTAAGTAATTCAATATGCCCGATATATCCAAGAGCACTAGTGAGTGATCCGACCACACACATGGCTGTGTAGCGGTTGAAACTAGATTAGGGGTCAGAATTTGACTCACATAAATGTAGTCCAGTGTTGAGTAGGAATTATGTGCTGGTGAGAAATAAGTGTATTCGTGTTTAGAATTACCCAACGCCTCCCAAGAGTCAATAAGGTTGTGTGTCCCTAGTGATTCCTTGATTGATTTGACAATAGAGTTATGTCGGTGCTGTTTACTTGTTAAACCCCTGGATTCTCCCCCTGAAAATGGGGCCATGACTACATTAAAGTCCCCCGTTAATATAATTCTATCTTGAGACCATTGGGTAAGAAGTTGTGAGATTGTTCCAAAGAAGGCATTCTGTGTTTCGTTCGGTGCGTATATATTACAGAGAGTAACTCTAGTATTCTGAATTGTGCCTCTAACTATCACGTACCTGCCTTCTTTGTCTTTTATTTCACTATCAAGTATAAAATCTAAGGATTTATGCAACAAAATTGAGACCCCTCTTTTTTTTGAGTCCGTCGTAGAATGGAAGTGATGGGGGAACTGGTGTGACCAATATTTCGGAACTGTCTGTGATATAAAATGTGTCTCTTGGAGAAATATGATACTTGCCTTTTCTTTCAGGTAATGAGTGAGTGCAGTGCGTCTCTTAGTGTCTGAGTTCAAGCCCCTAACATTATGTGAAATGAGTCTTATCTTATGGGTCATTTATGTAACACAGTGTACCACTCCCTTGCTTCGCTATGTGCCTCAGCTCAAGCAGCTTGTAAGTGCCCTGAAAGACATTTCTCCTCCCCGTTACCTTTGAGATTAGCATCGCCCAGACCTCTCGACCCCTCCCTTTTGTCCTACCTCCCTCCCTGTTAGGAAACACCTGGTTTGAAAAAAAAAACAGTTAAAAAACAGTAAACATAAAACACATAACCGTAAACTTTGATGCTCTTGTCCAAAGTCCACAACATGTTTTTCCTTAGTGCAGTAATTTACATCTCTTACTTATCATGGCAATACCCCTATCGCATGCTTATGGAGTAAACGAGCATGAAAGAGGATGCAGAGCTGAACAAAAGATTTACAACAATCACAACAAAAGCGACAATGATATCAACAGATAGAGGCCTTTTCTGGCCTATTCCTAAAAGTCTCGGATCTTATGAACATTACAAACAAAAATAATCATTGTATTGAAGTGTCTCTGGGTTCAACCTGTAATGAAAAAAATGAGAAAACACATCCTTTCCACAAAACTAATTCTTCTACTTTTTGTTTCCAAATCCCCTATGCTATGTCTTCTGAGAGTGGGGTAACAAAACACATATAATCATCTATAATCATCATAACAGAGTTATACTTATCTGTCCCTCGTTAAGCAGATCTATGGGTTGGAAATGATAAAGGATAAGTCCACTGCATTGTACAGCGTATGTCCCAGAAAACATCCAGTCTTTCCGACTGTAGAAGTCCTCAGCAGATTCAAGGTAGTTCAAGTTTTCCGCTTCTTCTCTGGAATCTTGGACCATTGCTTTTGGCGTGGCTTTCCCCCTTGTAGACTTTGATCCGGATTTGTCTCCTGTTGCAATAGAGCCGGAGGGTCCAATCTCAGCCTCCGGCATGCCTCCGGAATCTCGTGGGGTTCTTTAATGAAGAATGATCTATTTTCCCATGTTATGTGTAGTGCAAAGGGGAAGCCCCACCGGTATGGGACTTGGTTTTTCCTCAGTAAGGTGGTGAAAGGCCGGAGAGAACTTCTTCTTTGTAGGGTCCTGAGGCAAAGATCTTGAAAAAACTGAATAATGTTCCCTTGATGTTTAAACGTAGGATTTTTCCTCGCAGCCGCGAGAATTTCCTCCTTGTCTTGAAAGCGAAGCATTTTTATAATAACATCCCTGGGGGGGTCTTCCCCCTTGGGTTTGGGGCGCAATGCCCTATGTGCCCTTTCCATCTGGAATTTATCCTCTCCTACTGAGGCAGTAATACTTTGAAAAAGACTGAGGAGGTATGTGTTTAACTCTCTAGGACCTATTGACTCTGGAACTCCCTTTAATCTTAAATTGGATCTTCGGCTGCGGTTCTCTAGGTCCTCCAGCTTATCATATATGTCTTCAATTTCCTTTTGTTGAGAAGTGACCGTGTCCGTTACTGCATTCAAACCCTCTACCATAGAATCTCCACTTTCTTCTAAAGAATGATTGTGGTATTTAACTACTCGAAACAGAAGTCCATCTTGAATTTGAAACTTATCCCACTCTCTATTTAGTGGACCAGACCATTCCCTAGGAATTCTCTTCAGTAAGTGTGGGCTATCAGTTTGAACAGCTTTTCGAAGTAGTCCAATTAAAGGATCTTGTTCCTGTGCATTTATTAATTCTTCAGGAGGTATTCGAGACCATCTGGCTAATTCCACTACAGATGGTTTACAATAATATACAGGCAGAGCTTGTGGATGACATCCCAATGAATCTACTGCTCTCAAATCTGAAAAAACAGAGGTTTAGTCTTTGAAGACTCTGGTTTGGCAGAATGCTCTCACACCAAGTGAAGGAATTTCTTCCCATTGAGAATCACCTGTTTGTTCTGGTAGTCCTGGTCGTCGGGACATTGCATCAGCCCCTATATTCTTAGGCCCTGGCTTGTAACGTAACTTAAAAGTGTAATTTGATAATGTAGCCAACCACCGATGACCGGTTGCATCCAACTTTGCTGTAGTCAAGATGTAGGTAAGTGGATTATTATCTGTTCGAACTTCAAATTCTACTCCATAAAGGTAATCGTGGAGTTTATCCACTACTGCCCATTTCAGAGCCAAGAACTCAAGCTTGTGGACTGGATAATTCTGTTCACTCTTAGACAAACTCCTACTTAGATAAACAACAGGTCCTCAACCCTCCAGGGTACTCTTGGTGTAAAAATGCCCCCAAACCCACATAGCTAGCATCTATATGTAGCACATAAGGTTTCTCGGGATCTGCATAGGCCAAGACAGGTGCCTCAGTTAAATTTTTCTTTAAATTCTCAAACGCTTTGGAGCACTCTGATGTCCACCGAGTTCCCAAAGGAGTTTTTGCATTTAGTGGCTTTTTAGGATCATCTATACTATGTTTCAGCAAGTCGTTTAGGGGTCAAGCTAACTGGGAGTATCTTTTCACAAATCTTCGATAGTATCCACAAAATCCAAGAAATGATCGAAGTTCACCAATGTTGTTAGGCTGTGGCCATGCGGTTACTGCTTCCACCTTAGCAGGGTCTGTAGAAACCCCTTCTGCGAGACCACATGACCTACATAAGTCACAGATGATTGCCCAAATCTACATTTCTCCGGACTTAACTTAAGGCCTTCTTCGTGAAGACGATCCAATACTTTCAGCAACCTTGTCTCATGTTCTTCCAAAGTACTACCGAATACAATAAGGTCATCTAGATAGACAAGACACTCACGTCCATTCATATCTCCCACAGTACGTTCCATTAGCCTTCTGTGGCTGGAGCTCCACAGATCCCTTGTGGCATCCGTGTAAACTGATAGAATCCTAGTGGACAAATAAAAGCTGTCTTCTCTTGGTCTTCTTCAGTCATCCCTACCTGAAAATAGCCGGATCTCAGATCCAGAACACTGAACCAGCGGCTGCCATTAAGACAATGTAAAATCTCTTCAATTCGAGGTAGGTCATATTGGTCAGGTATAGTTCTTCGATTTAGAGTCAATGCACAAACGTATAGACCCATTCTTCTTTCTAACCACTACAATGGGTGAAGCCCATGGACTGCGAGAAGGAACAATTATTCCAGCTTTTTCCATCTCAGCCAAAATGGCACGAACATCCTCAACATCACGAGGAGGCAATCTCCTAGAGCGTTCCCTAAAAGGGGCAGAATCTGTTATGTGAATGGTATGAAGCATATGTTTTGAACATCCTACATCCATTTCTGCGGCAGAAAAAACTCCTGCTCGGGCCTTCATAGCCTTCTGCAACCGCTCACATGCCTCCTTAGGCATTGTAGATCCTTCAAAGTTAAATTGTAGTTTTTCTGTTTCTGTTTTTGAGAGAGAGAAACATTTACGAAGAGCCAATGATGAGTCTACTACTGGATAAAGATATCCCAAAATCTGATTCAAATCAATACCAACAGGGTATGGGGCCAAATTTTGGACCTTAACACTTAGCCACTGTGGTGGAGGCCCATCCTTTCTTCTGTGTAAGATTTCAGGTACCAAAATCCAACCCTGCTTGGTTGCTTCTTCATCTGGCATTTCAAGAATAAAACAGTCCTCTTTGGGTCTGCCGTCAGGGTACACCACCAAACATTTTAACTCTTTCATCCCTCCTGGGGATATGTAAGTCACTCCGGCAGAACGGTTGTAGCACTGACCAGCATATTGTCTCAAAGATATCTTTTCAACCTCCTGACGTAAAGTTGGGTGTAATGACTTGTCTATGTCTTGCCCCCCAGCCTCCATCATGAATTTCCGTAGCAAAGATTGTACATATTTTGTGTTAGTCCCTAGAATTATAGGGGCTTCAGAATCTTTGCAGGTTTCTGGGCAGATTAAAGTCTTCACTTTCATGGGGTATATCATACTAGTATGTTACTGGACTATACTAATGACTACAGTGACAACTCCATCAACAGCACACCTATTTCCACCCACACCTCTTAAATCAATTTGAGAGGGAGGCTTGATTTTAAGATGTTTAAGGTAAGTATCATAAAAACTACGATAGATTATGGTGCACTGAGATCCAGTGTCCAACAGCGCCTGTGTAGAAATGTTACAAACTTTTACTCCAATAAAAGCCCTTGGCCCAGCTACATCATCTTCAGATAAATCAAAGGAAATATCAGTCATTCCCTTCTTCTGAGGGACTGTAAGGCTTCACAAAAAATCACCAGCATATGAATGTATTTTGCTGGGGCAATCCTTTGAGAAATGGCCTATCTCTGTGAAACAACTCCCTTTTGGTCGAGTAGTATTTTGGAGTTTTACAGGTAGTTTTGCTCTCTCCAACTCAGCCTTTACTTGGTCAGGCAGTCCATTCTCCATAAGCTCTTTCAACAAAGAATCTGCATTTCTGGAGTCTTCTAATTTTTTTTTAGTCTCACTTTTACCTATGCAAGCTTCGCCAGACTTACGCACAGTGTGGAAACTCATTTCCTCTTCTTGAGTCCTTATCATAGGCATAAGGGCCTCCAATTCTTTTGGTGCTTGAGAGTGCAATTGGGCTCTAAGAAAGATGGCTATTGGGTGGGCTGGTATAATGCCACAAAGGAACTGATCTTGCCTCCGTTTATTCATATCTTGTCGGGTCACTACCCCTTTTCGAACCAATAATACAAGCTGCTCATGTAATCTTAATAGAAATCGGACATCTTCTCTGTCTCTCGCTGCTTAAGTAACCGAAACTTATACAAGAGATCTTCTGGATCTTCAAATAGACTATATAAGGTCTTTAAGAAAGAGATTAACTCTATAGCAGTAGCTTCAGGGTGTTCCTCTCTATGGTGTTGCAACAATACTTGTGCTGGTGGCCTAACACTTTCTAAGACAGAGGCGGACACGCTTCACTGTCTCTGGGCAACTCCATTCTTGCAGCACCATGTTAGCATGATCACACCATGCCGCAATACCCTCCTCTCCTAAGGGTACAGGAAGGTTTCCTGAAAATATCTTTAGTTTCCAGTAACTGTATGTATGTGATTCATTTTGAGATCCTCTAACCCCCTGAACTTCATTTTCCTTGACTATATGCAGTTCTGATTTCATGGCATAAATGAGGGGTAGTCTGAGTGAAGGTAGCCCTAGTAGCTGTAGCTCAGAGGGGTTGCGTACTTCTAAGAAACATTGGTTGGTGTCTATTAATATGCTACCCCAAGTGTCATCTGGTACTCTTTTGAATGCTACTATCTTAGGGTACTCTCTTAGTTGAAGTGCTCTCTGGAGTGACTCACATAGTTTATCTCGACTGGTTCCTACTGGTATCCAAGTCACAGCCACTGCCTGCTCAACTGGTACCTTTTTCTGCATTGCCCACTCTCTCACCTCTTCTAATTTTAAAAGATGCATCTCTTCTGATTTTGCCCCGCCTCTCGATCTCAGCAGTGCCTCTATCTGTAACACCCTTTCCTGACCTTCCCTGAGGTGGGTGATAGTGTAATGCTGTCTACCTGTTTCGTGTATGAGAACTAAGCCTCCGCAGAGTGGGAGTAGGAGGGGGGTTGAAATCAGGTATATAAGGGATGCCTGTATGACGCAGTGCCTCCACCTATAGGGGACACCCTAGAATAATAGGGTGTGGGGTCCTATAAGATTTTAGTACAAAAAGAAAACAAGTAATAACCACACAAGAAATCTTCAAATAAAATGTTGCTTTGATTATTATAAAGTGTTTAACCAATAACATACAGTGCAACAAATACAAATAATAATATTAATCACAATATCTTCTTATGACATCAGTATACCTTTTTTTTTTAACTCAGAAGTCCTTCATGAGCTCATGAAATAATAGCATAACTGTTGTTGTAAAATACTTTGAGGTGGTGCTGTACAATGCAATTTCATATACTAAATAGAATTTAGTTGAGGTAATTATCCCTTGCTGCTTGTGAACGAAGCTAGAGAGCGCTGCTTGTGATCGATGCAGTGCTCAAGAAAACTTCTCAGAAATACTGAATAACATACGTCTCTACCTTATTACTGAGTTTCAGCAATCCACTTGCCTTATACTGCAAAGTCAGTCACTCTTCTACTACAAACAGCTGCAGAAATCTCACAGTTATGCCCTTATGTAATGTAGCTTTATAAATCCAGTCAGTGTATTTGTGCAAACTGTTCAGGCAGAATAACTTATAGGATATTCTCTGGATTATCTCTTTAATATACATCACACTCAGTTACTTCCTTATGTAATGCAGCTGTGCAATCCATTTAGTGTATTTATGCAACTGTTTAGGCAGAATAACTTCTAGAATATTCTCTGGGTTATCTCTTTAATATACAACAACTCTGCATCACATCACACTCAGTTACTTCCTTATGTAATGCAGCTGTGCAATCCATTTAGTGTATTTATGCAACTGTTTAGGCAGAATAACTTCTAGAATATTCTCTGGGTTATCTCTTTAATATACAACAACTCTGCAGCACATCACACTCAGTTACTTCCTTATGTAATGCAGCTGTGCAATCCATTTAGTGTATTTATGCAACTGTTTAGGCAGAATAACTTCTAGAATATTCTCTGGGTTATCTTTTTAATATACAACTCTGCAGCACATCACACTCAGTTACTTCCTTATGTAATGCAGCTGTGCAATCCATTTAGTGTATTTATGCAAACTGTTTAAGCAGAATAACTTCTAGATTATTCTCTGGGTTATCTCTTTAATATACAACAACTCTGCAGCACCTCAGATATGACTAGTATATCTTTTCTCTTGCATTTAGTTAACATGAAGTTATGGAGATCTTAAAACAGCAGATAATGGCTGACACTCACAGTACAAATAAAAGGTTCCAACTTCTGTCTTCAGCAGCCACATGTAGCAATGTCTGAACTGTCTCTTTAATCCATGCATTAGTCTGAATAACTTCTTTCAGCTTGGAAACAGCAACTTTCTTCCCCCATCTCAAAGTCTGTGCAAGCTCCACACTTCTCTTAACACCTAAAAAAATCTCCTCAGCACTAACAACTCCTCCCCCTTCCCAGATGGCATTTCTCTTCCTCAATACAACTATTACAGCAGCCATCTTGGGTAAGGGCAAGGTCCTTACACAGGTAAAAGAGCTGATTTCTTTGGGGCAATGCCCCGCAAAAGGCCCTTTTAAGGGCTATTGGTAGTTTAGTTTAGGCTAGGGTATTTTTATTTTGGGGGGCTTTTTTATTTTGATAGGGCTATTAGATTAGGTGTAATTAGTTTAAATATCTGATCATTTCTTTTTTTATTTTGCGTAATTTAGTGTTTGTTTTTTTGTAATTTAGTTAATTGTATTTAATATATGTAATTGATTTAATTGTAGTGTAAGGTTAGGTGTTAGTGTAAGACAGGTAAAGTTTTATTTTACAGGTAAATTTGTATTTATTTTAGCTAGGTAGTTAGTAAATAGTTAGTAATTATTTAGTAACTATTCTACCTAGTTAAAATAAATACAAACTTAGCTGTAAAATAAAAATAAAACCTAAGATAGATACAATGTAACTATTAGTTATATTGTAGCTAGCTTAGGGTTTATTTTACAGGTAATTAGTTTTAAATAGGAATTATTTAGTTATTAATATTAGATTTATTTAGATTTATTCCAATTACATTAAAGTTAGTGGGTGTTAGGGTTAGACTTAGGGTTAGGAGTTAATAAATTTAGTATAGTGGCGGCGACGTTGGGGGTGGCAGATTTGGGGTTAATAAATGTAGGTAGGTGGGGGTGATGTTAGCGGCGGCAGATTAGGGGTTAATAATATTTAACTAGTGTTTGCGATGCAGGAGTACGGCGGTTTAGGGGTTAATATGTTTATTCTAGTGGCAGGGATGTCCGGAGCGGCAGATTAGGGGTTAATAATTTTATTTTAGTGTTTGTGATGCAGGAGGGCCTCGGTTTAGGGGTTAATAGGTAGTTTATGGGTGTTAGTGTACTTTTTAGCACTTTAGTTATGAGTTTTATGTTACAGCTTTGTAAACCCATAATTACTGACTTTCAGTTTACGGTATGGATCTTGAAGTTTTAGGCTGTACCGCTCACTTTTTGGCTTCCCAGACAAATTCGTAATACCGGCGCTATGAAAGTTCCATTGAAAAAGGACTTTTTGAAAGCTGCGGTAGTTACGTTGCGTTCCAGCCAAAAAAGTGTGCGGTGCAGCTAAACCTGCAAGACTCGTAATACCAGAGGTAGTGAAAAAGAGCCTTAAAGGGACAGTCAAGTATAAATTAAACTTTCATTATTCAGATAGGACTTTTAATTTCAATTGACTTTCCAATTTACTTTTATCATCAAATTTGCTTTTTTCTCTTGATATTCTTAGTTTAAACTAAACATAGGTAGGCTCATATGCTAATTTCTAAGCCTTTGAGGGCTGCCTCTTATCACATTCTTTTTAAATCTCTTTTCAACACAAAGAGACAGAAAGTACACGTGGGCCATATAGATAACACTGTGTTCAGGCACAGAGGGTTATTTAAGATCTAGCACAAAACAATGCTAAATTTAAGACAATAGATAATAAACAGTCACAGTCATGTGATCAGGGGGCTGGAAGAAGGTTCCTAGATACAAGGTAATCACAGAGGTAAAAAGTATATTAATATAACTGTGTTGGTGATGCAAAACTGGCGAATGGGTAATAAAGGGATTATCTATCTTTTAAAACAATAACAATTCTATGGTTGACTGTCCCTTTAACCCTGCTTTTTCACTCATACCGCAAAACTCGTAATCTAGCCAAATGTTAATTCTGGCTTACAATTATAAAAAGGTGAAATGGTGGCACAAAATTAATAATGTTTTTACATTTCAGTTGCACATTAAATAAAGGTAATATTTCTGATGCTCTTTTTATAACCATTTTTGATTTTGACATTAGTGATATAAAATGTAATTATATAAATCTGCCTCTTAAAGGGACATTATACACTGATTTTCATATAACTGCATGTAATAGACACTAGTATAAAGAATAATATGCACAGATAGTGATATAAAAATCCAGTATAAAACCATTTAAAAACTTACTTAGAAGCTCTGTTGAAAAGGTTAGCTAGAACACCCACTGGAAGTGGTTGTATAGCAAAAAGAGCAGATACTACCCCCTCCCCCCTTCCTCTGCATATGAAAAGACCCTTTACACAAACAGGAGCAAGCTGGAGTAGGTAGACAACAGTATACTTTTAAAACTTTGGGGCTTGGTTAGAAGTCTGAAAATCAGAACAATGTTATTAAAAATAAGCAAAACTATACTTTTTTTTTTAAAACTGTATGGACTATATAAATGGATCATCTACAAAACATTTATGCATAGAAAATCTAGTGTATAACATCCCTTTAGTTATCTGCCAACTTTTTAGTAACATTTGAAAACAAAATGTTGCCCTTTTAACTGGCACACATATATTGATTCACCATTGCCCATAGCCTGATCTGTCTTAACAGTCTCCTTCTCCTAATTAGTAGGATTATTAAAATGTAATCATAAAGATGTTCATCTTCCCTGCAGTGTAAGCTTTGTTTAGACAAGACAACTAACACCAGTGTAAAGTGCTGCAGAAACCGAACAACTAAGCAGTGGGTGGCTCTTTTATTCCTGTAAACAGTCTATGATTTACTCTGCCAGACTTATGTTCGCTACCAATTGCTTCCTATGGTGTTTGCGAGCTCAAAGGATGCAGATGTAGTCATGTGGTGCTGTTCGCGATGTGGATGTTTAATTTAATGGTATAACTTTGCTATCTGTCAGATAATGAGTCATACAACGACATCTCTGTGCGAATAATGCTGTAATCAATTCCCATAACGATGCATCTAATGATTTTTCCTACGTGTTTAATAGGAAAGCAGCATGATAACTTTAGATTGTCAATTCTTTGTGTATTTCAATACAGACATTAATTAGCAGATTTTATAGTTGATGGCTTGATAAATGGAGCCCAAAGTTGCTTCCTATGGGACATAAAACCTTTTTTTTTTCATGATTCAGATAGAACATAAAGTTTCAAACAACTTTCCAATTGACTCCTATTATCAAATTGTCTTGATTTTTCTGTTATACTTTGATGAAACACAGAAAGTTAAGTTCAGTACTGTGCATGTGTCTCAGGTTTTTATTCAAGGGATGTACAATTATATATTTTTTGGTTGATATGTAAGTTCTTAGGTGCCAATATTTTGCTAAAAAAAAAACTATAAGCTAAGATTGACAATACAGTATGTGAGAATTATTAAGTATAGATAGGTCCTATAGTAGATTTCCAAGTATATTAAAGGAACTGTAAGCACCTTGAAATTGTAATATAAAATGTGTAATTATGGCTAATAAATGTTTTTGCTATGTTTTCATTATTTATTTTACCCCCTAATTTCCCAGAAAATTGTGGGTTTTCTAATTCTAGAAATACACACTGCAGACTGCTCAAAGCTAACTAGGCCACATATCGGAACCTAACTGGCCTTAACAGTGGGGGATTACATATAGAACTACTTGTCTACTCTACTAATAAGTCCTGAGTTTCTATCAAGGGGTCATGAGCTCAAGCTAAAGGGTAGTAAATTCAGAAGTAATTTGAGGAAGCACTTCTTTACAGAAAGAGTGATTGATTTATGGAATAAACTTCCTCAAGAGGTAGTAGCAACAAACACTGTGGGGGACTTTAAAAATGCATGGGACAAGCATAGGGCTATCCTACGAACTAGATATGTTTATACTGTTAGGTAAGGTCGGGCAGACTTGCTGGGCCTATGGCTCTTATCTGCCGTCAATATCTATGTTTCTATGTTTCTATGATTGGCTGATCTAAATAAGACAACTGGCTTGTGGAATTTGACTACTGAATTTTTTTTGCAGCAAGCAATGTGTTTGTTTTAAAATGTTAATAATTGGCTGAAATGCTTTTCTATAGCAAGGATACAGAGATATCTTAATTACAAGTTGTCAAAGGGACGGTATACACCACTGTTCATTTAACTGCATGTAATAGACACTACTATAAAAAAGAATATGCACAGGTACTGATTTCCAAATCCAGTATAAAACCCTTTAAAAACTTACTAGGCTGGAACACCCACTGAAAGGGGCTGAAAAAGCAAGAAGAGCATATGAAAAGACCTATTACACAAACAGGAGCAAGCAAGAGTATGTCAACTTGAATCAACGGGGACGATTTATTAAATGTCAGACGGACATGATGCGCTGTAGCATCGCTAGCAGGGGGTGTCAATCAGGATGATTGCTGTCCACCGCCTCAGAGCTTGTGGACGAGTTAAGGAGCAGTGGTCTTACGACCGCTGCTTCTTAGCTTATGTTTCCAGCGATCTGTAAACTACAGGGGTAGATTGCAGCATCCACTGCTTGTTAAATCTACCCCAACATCTTATATTTGAGGCTTGAATAGGAGTCTGAAAATTAGATATGTGCATGGCTAAAAAATTCGGTTAGTTTTCGGTTCGGATCGATTAGAATTCGGCAAAATTTGAATGAATTCATTTCGGATTCGAATGAATTCGTTTCGGATTCGAATGAATTCGTTTCGGATTCGAATGAATTTGTTTCAGATTTATTCGGATTCGAATAAATTCGGCTGAATTCGGTTCTATTCGGTTCAGTTCCAAAATTCGGAAATTTGGTATGTTTTAGGTGGGATATGCTGTGTATTAGACTAGTATTATGTACCGTATATTAGGTGTAAATAGTACTAGTGTAATACACGGCCATCCGAATCTACCGAATAAAGTCAGTAGTTAAGAGCTTTATGGGCTAACACCGGAATATAAAGCTCTTAACTACTGAGTACTACAAAGTACCCTAACACCCATAAACTACCTATGAACCACTAAACCGAGGCCCCCCCCCCACATCGCAAACCCTATAATAAAATGATTTAACCCCTAATCTGTCGACCGGACACCGCCGCCACCTACATTATAGCTATTAACGCCTAATCTGCTGTCCCTAACATTGCCGACCCCTACATTATAGTTATTAACCCCTAAACTGCCCCCCCAACGTCGCCGCAACCTAACTACAAGTATTAACCCCTAATCTGCCTACCGGACATCGCCGCCACTATAATAAATGTATTAACCCCTAAACCGCCGCACTCCCGCCTCGCATACACTATAATAAATTTTATTAACCCCTAATCTGCCCTCCCTAACATCGCTGCCACCTACCTACAATTATTAACCCCTAATCTCCCGCCCCCAACATCGCCGCTACTATAATAAGGTTATTAACCCCTAAACCTAAGTCTAACCCTAACCCTAACACCCCCTAACTTAAATATAATTTAAATAAAACGAAATAAATTTACTATAATTAAATAAATGAATCCTATTTAAAACTAAATACTTACCTTTAAAATAAACCCTAATATAGCTACAATATAACTAATAGTTACATTGTAGCTATTTTAGGATTTATATTTATTTTACAGGCAACTTTGTATTTATTTTAACTAGGTACAATAGCTTTTAAATAGTTATTGACTATTTAATAGCTACCTAGTTAAAATAATTACAAAATTACCTGTAAAATAAATCCTAACCTAAGTTACAATTAAACTTAACACTACACTATCATTAAATAAATTAACTACAGGTACCTACAATTATCTACAATTAAATAAACTAAACTAAAGTACAAAAAACAAACAAACACTAAATTACAAAAAAAACAAACACTAAATTACAAAAAATAAAAAAATATTACAAGAATTTTAAACTAATTACACCTAATCTAAGCCCCCTAATAAAATAACAAAGCCCCCCAAAATAAAAAAATGCCCTACCCTATACTAAATTACAAAAGTTAACAGCTCTATTACCTTACCAGCCCTTAAAAGGGCCTTTTGAGGGGCATGCCCCAAAGAAAACAGCTCTTTTGCCTGTAAAAAATCCCCACAATACCACCCCCCAACATTACAACCCACCACCCACATACCCCTACTCTAACCCAAACCCCCTTAAATAAACCTAACACTACCCCCCTGAAGATCTCTCTACCTTGAGTCGTGTTCACCCAGCCGGGCCGAAGTCTTCATCCGATGGGGCAGAAGAGGACATCCAGACCGGCAATTTTAAACTAATTACACCTAATCTAAGCCCCCTAATAAAATAACAAAGCCCCCCAAAATAAAAAAATGCCCTACCCTATACTAAATTACAAAAGTTAACAGCTCTATTACCTTACCAGCACTTAAAAGGGCCTTTTGCGGGGCATGCCCCAAAGAAAACAGCTCTTTTGCCTGTAAAAAACCCCCACAATACCACCCCCCAACATTACAACCCACCACCCACATACCCCTACTCTAACCCAAACCCCCCTTAAATAAACCTAACACTACCCCCCTGAAGATCTCCCTACCTTGAGTCGTGTTCACCCAGCTGGGCCGAAGTCTTCATCCGATGGGGCAGAAGAGGACATCCAGACCGGCAGAAGTCTTCATCCAAGCGGGGCAAGAAGAGGTCTTCCATCCATTAGAAAAGTACCAAAAAACAAACAAACACTAAATTACCAAAAATAATAAAATATTACAAGAATTTTAAACTAATTACACCTAATCTAAGCCCCCTACTAGCTATTAATATAGCTACAATATAACTAATAGTTACATTGTAGCTATTTTAGGATTTATATTTATTTTACAGGCAATTTTGTATTTATTTTAACTAGGTACAATAGCTATTAAATAGTTATTGACTATTTAATAACTACCTAGCTAAAATAAATACAAATTTACCTGTAAAATAAATCCTAACCTAAGTTACAATTACACCTAACACTACACTATCATTAAATTAATTAAATAAATGAATCCTATTTAAAACTAAATACTTACCTGTAAAATAAACCCTAATATAGCTGCAATATAACTAATAGTTACATTGTAGCTATTTTAGGATTTATATTTATTTTACAGGCAACTTTGTATTTATTTTAACTAGGTACAATAGCTATTAAATAGTTATTGACTATTTAATAGCTACCTAGTTAAAATAATTACAAAATTACCTGTAAAATAAATCCTAACCTAAGTTACAATTAAACCTAACACTACACTATCATTAAATAAATTAAATAAATTAACTACAAGTACCTACAATTAAATACAATTAAATAAACTAAACTAAAGTACAAACAAAACAAAACAATAAATTACAAAAAATAAAAAATTATTACAAGAATTTTAAACTAATTACACCTAATCTAAGTCCCTAATAAAATAACAAAGCCCCCAAAGAAAACAGCTCTTTTGCCTGTAAAAAAAAAACACCACCCCCCAACATTACAACCCACCACCCACATACCCCTACTCTAACCCAAATCCCCTTAAATAAACCTAACACTACCCCCCCTGAAGATCTCCCTACCTTGAATCGTGTTCACCCAGCCGGGCCGAAGTCTTCATCCGATGGGGCAGAAGAGGACATCCAGACCGGCAGAAGTCTTCATCCAAGCAGGACAAGAAGAGGTCTTCCATCCATCAGAAAAGTACCAAAAAACAAACAAACACTAAATTACCAAAAATAATAAAATATTACACGAATTTTAAACTAATTACACCTAATCTAAGCCCCCTACTAGCTATTAATATAGCTACAATATAACTAATAGTTACATTGTAGCTATTTTAGGATTTATATTTATTTTACAGTCAACTTTGTATTTATTTTAACTAGGTACAATAGTTATTAAATAGTTAATAACTATTTAATAACTACCTAGCTAAAATAAATACAAATTTACCTGTAAAATAAATCCTAACCTAAGTTACAATTACACCTAACACTACACTATCATTAAATTAATTAAATAAATGAATCCTATTTAAAACTATATACTTACCTGTAAAATAAACCCTAATATAGCTACAATATAACTAATAGTTACATTGTAGCTATTTTAGGATTTATATTTATTTTACAGGCAACTTTGTATTTATTTTAACTAGGTAAAATAGCTATTTAATGGTTATTTACTGTTTAATAGCTACCTAGTTAAAATAATTCCAAAATTACCTGTAAAATAAATCCTAACCTAAGTTATTTTATTAGGCGGCTTAGATTAGGTGTAATTAGTTTAAAATTGCCGGTCTGGATGTCCTCTTCTGCCCCATCGGATGAAGACTTCGGCCCGGCTGGGTGAACACGACTCAAGGTAGGGAGATCTTCAGGGGGGTAGTGTTAGGTTTATTTAAGGGGGGTTTGGGTTAGAGTAGGGGTATGTGGGTGGTGGGTTGTAATGTTGGGGGGTGGTATTGTGGGGATTTTTTACAGGCAAAAGAGCTGTTTTCTTTGGGGCATGCCCCGCAAAATGCCCTTTTAAGGGCTGGTAAGGTAATAGAACTGTTAACTTTTGTAATTTAGTATAGGGTAGGGCATTTTTTTATTTTGGGGGGCTTTGTTATTTTATTAGGGGGCTTAGATTAGGTGTAATTAGTTTAAAATTCTTGTAATATTTTTTTATTTTTTGTAATCTAGTGGGTTTTTTTTTAAATTTAGTGTTTGTTTGTTTAGTTTATTATTTATTTAATGATAGTGTAGTGTTAGGTGTAATTATAACTTAGGTTAGGATTTATTTTATAGGTAAATTTGTATTTATTTTAGCTAGGTAGTTATTAAATAGTTATTAACTATTTAATAGCTATTGTACCAAGTTAAAATAAATACAAACTTGCCTGTAAAATAAATATAAATCCTAAAATAGCTACAATGTAACTATTAGTTATATTGTAGCTATATTAGGGTTTATTTTATAGGTAAGTATTTAGTTTTAAATAGGATTAATTTATTTAATTATAGTAATTTTATTTCGTTTTATTTAAATTATATTTAAGTTAGAGGGGTGTTAGGGTTAGACTTAGGTTTAGGGGTTAATAACTTTATTATAGTAGCGGCGACGTTGGGGGCGGGAGATTAAGGGTTAATAATTGTAGGTAGGTGGCGGCGATGTTAGGGAGGGCAGATTAGGGGTTAATAAAATTTATTATAGTGCTTGCGAGGCGGGAGTGCGGCGGTTTAGGGGTTAATACATTTATTATAGTGGCGGCGATGTCCGGTCGGCAGATTAGGGGTTAATACTTGTAGTTAGGTTGCGGCGATGTTGGGGGGGGGCAGATTAGGGGTTAATAACTATAATGTAGGGGTCGGCGATGTTAGGGACAGCAGATTGGGGGTTAATAGTTATAATGTAGGTGGCGGCGATGTCCGGTCGGCAGATTAGGGGTTAATACTTGTAGTTAGATTGCGTCGACGTTGGGGGGGGCAGATTAGGGGTTAATAACTATAATGTAGGGGTCGGCGATGTTAGGGACAGCAAATTAGGGGTTAATAGCTGTAATGTAGGTGGCGGCGATGTCCGGTCGGCAGATTAGGGGTTAATAATTGTAGTTAGGTTGCGGCAACGTTGGGGGGGCAGATTAGGGGTTAATAACTATAATTTAGGGGTCGGCGATGTTAGGGACAGCAGATTAGGGGTTAATAGCTATAATGTAGGTGGCGGCGATGTCCGGTCGGCAGATTAGGGGTTAATACTTGTAGTTAGATTGCGGCGACGTTGGGGGGGCAGATTAGGGGTTAATGAAATGTATTATAGTGTTTGCGAGGCCTGAGTGCGGCGGTTTAGGGGTTAATACATTTATTATAGTGGCGGCGATGTCCGGTCGGCAGATTAGGGGTTAATACTTGTAGTTAGATTGTTTCGATGTTGGGGGGGCAGATTAGGGGTTAATTACTATAATGTAGGGGTCGGCGATGTTAGGGACAGCAGATTAGGGGTTAATAGCTATAATGTAGGTGGCGGCAATGTCCAGTCGACAGTTTAGGGGTTAATACTTGTAGTTAGATTGCGGCGACTTTGGGGGGGGCAGATTAGGGGTTAATGAAATTTATTATAGTGTTTGCGAGGCGGGAGTGCGGCGGTTTAGGGGCTAATACATTTATTATAGTGGCGGCGATATCCGGTCGGCAGATTAGGGGTTAATAAGATAATGCAGGTGTCAGCGATAGCGGGGGCGGCAGATTAGGGATTAAAAAGTGTTAGATTAGGGGTGTTTAGAGACTCGGGGTACATGTTAGGGTGTTAGGTGCAGACTTAGTGTTTCCCCATAGGAAACAATGGGGCTGCGGTGTTAGGTTTTTTTTCAGCCGAAACTGCCCCATTGTTTCCTATGGGGGAATGCCGAATTTTACCGAGCTAATTCGGATTTATTTGGAGATACGGCAGCTATTTCAGATTCATTCAGTAGATTCGGAAGTATTTTAATTTGGAAATTCGAATCGATCCGAATCTCCGAATTTACCGAATTTTTCGAATTTCCGAATAAATCCGAAACGAATCGCACATGTCTACTGAAAATCAGCATAATGTTATTAAAAAATTGACATAACTGTACAGTGCTACAAAACAATCCCAGATGGGCTCATCTACAAAACTTTTATGCAAAGAAAAAACTAGTGTACAGTGTCTGCAGTAAAAACTCAAATGTTGCTCATGATATCTTCTGATAGTCTACATTATGGACTTAATGTATAGAGCAACAGATGCTGTGTTTAAACCCTTGAGGGGCAGCGAGCCGCTGCTTTTTAACCTCTCTGCCGCCTCTGAGGTTGTGGACATAAAAAACCTAAACACGTTAATTCGGATATTGCGGACATACAGTGTCTGCTACCCATTCACCAAGAAGGAAGGAGGACACGTTGCCAAGTCGGGACCCTTGTCCGTTCACCAATTGATACATGCGGCCCTATAAATGCTAATGTAACCCTTAAAACAGATAATGGGTTTCTGTTTAGCTGTTTTATAAATAAGTCTGCAAAAATTAAATAATAACAGTTAAATAAATGTCATAGCAAACCAACAGTTAACTAAATCCATTAAACTATAATGTAAATTCCTTGTCCTACATATACTGTAGGTGAAAAATCCCACTCTGCATTAAATCCTTCCGGGTTTCAGGGTTTGTATGTAACACAAAAATCTAATATACTTCTTGCTTATTTAATACTAGTCCTAAAGCCCGTTCACATGGGCCATTTTTTGAAGTACAGTGGTCCCACCCATTGCTCTCTCCCTCCCCTCTCTTTTGCTCTCTCTCCCCCCTCTCTTTTGCTCTCTCTCTCTCTCTCTCTCTCTCTCTCTCTCTCTCTCTCTCTCTCTCTCTCTCTCTCTCTCTCTCTCTCTCTCTCTCTCTCTCTCTCCCCCCTCTCTTTTGAGAGGGCTCTTTTGAGCTCTTTCTCTCCCCCCTCTCTTTTGAGCTCTCTCTCTCCCCCTCTCTTTTGCGCTCTCTCTCTCCCTCTCTTTTGCGCTCTCTCTCTCCCTCTCTTTTGCTCTCTCTCTCTCCCTCTCTCTCTTTTGGGCTCTCTCTCCCCCCTTTCTCTTTTGCTCTCTCTCTCCCCCCCCTCTCTTTTGTGCTCTCTCCTCCTCTCTTTTGTGCTCTCTCTCTCCCCCCTTTCTCTTTTGCTCTCTCTCTCCCCCCTTTCTCTTTTGCTCTCTCTCTCCCCCTCTCTTTTGCGCTCTCTCCTCCTCTCTTTTGCGCTCTCTCCTCCTCTCTTTTGCGCTCTCTCTCCCCCCTTTCTCTTTTGCTCTCTCTCTCCCCCTCTCTTTTGCTCTCTCTCTCCCCTCTCTTTTGCGCTCTCTCTCCCCCCTCTATTTTGCGCTTTCTCTCCCCCATCTCTTAAGCGCTCTCTCTCCCCCCTCTCTTTTGTGCTCTATCTCCCCCCATCTCTTTTGCCCTCTCTCTCCCACCTCTCTTTTGCGCTCTCTCCCCCCTCTCTTTTGCGCTCTCTCCCCCTCTCTTTTGCACTCTCTCCCCCTCTCTTTTGCGCTCTTCCCCCCCTCTCTTTTGCGCTCTCTCTCAACCCCCTCTTTTGTTCTCTCTCTCCCCCCTCTCTTTTGCGCTCTCTCTCTCCCCCTCTCTTTTGTGCTCTCTCTCCTTCATCTCTTTTGCGCTCTCTCTCCCCCATCTCTTTTGTGTTCTCTCCCCCCTCTCTCTCCCCTCTCTTTTATGGTCTCTCTCTCCCCTCTCTTTTGTGCTCTCTCTCTCCCCTTCTCTTTTGTGCTCTCTCTCTCCCCTTCTCTTTTGCGCTCTCTCTCCCCCCTCTCTTTTGCACTCTCTCTCCCCCCTCTCTTTTGCGCTCTCTCTCCCCCCTCTCTTTTGCGCTCTCTCTCCCCCCCTCTCTTTTGCGCTCTCTCCCCCCCCCCTCTCTTTTGTGCTCTCTCTCCCCCCTCTCTTTTGCGCTTTCTCTCCCCCCTCTCTTTTGCGCTCTCTCTACCCCCCTCTTTTGCTCAATCTCTCCCCCCTCTCTTTTGCGCTCTCTCCCCCCTCTCTTTTGAGCTCTCTCTCCCCCCTCTCTTTTGTACTCTCTCTCCCCCTCTTTTTTGCGCTCTCTCCCCCTCTCTTTTGCGCTCTCTCTCTTCCCCCCTCTTTTGCGCTCTCTCTCTTCCCCTCTCTTTTGCGCTCTCTCTCTCCCCCCTCTTTTGCGTTCTCTCTCTCCCCCTCTCTTTTGCGCTCTCTCCCCCCTCTCTTTTGCGCTCTCTCTCCCCCCTCTCTTTTGCACTCTCTCTCCCCCCTCTCTTTTGCGCTCTCCCCCCCCCCCTCTTTTGTGCTCTCTCTCCCCCCTCTCTTTTGCGCTCTCTCCCCCCCCTCTTTTGCGCTTTCTCTCCCCCCCTCTCTTTTGCGCTCTCTCTCTCCCCCCTCTTTTGCTCTCTCTCTACCCCCCTCTTTTGCGCAATCTCTCCCCCCTCTCTTTTGCGCTCTCTCTCCCCCCTCTCTTTTGCACTCTCTCTCCCCCTCTTTTTTGTGCTCTCTCCCCCTCTCTTTTGTGCTCTCTCTCTCTCCCCCCTCTTTTGCACTCTCTCTCTCTTCCCCTCTCTTTTGCGCTCTCTCTCTCCCCCCTCTTTTGCGTTCTCTCTCTCCCCCTCTCTTTTGCGCTCTCTCCCCCCTCTCTTTTGCGCGCTCTCTCCCTCCTCTCTTTTGCGCTCTCTCTCTCCCCCCTCTTTTGCGCTCTCTCTACCCCCCTCTTTTGCGCAATCTCTCCTCCCTCTCTTTGGCGCTCTCTCCCCCCTCTCTTTTGCGCTCTCTCTCCCCCCTCTCTTTTGCACTCTCTCTCCCTCTCTTTTTTGCGCTCTCTCCCCCTCTCTTTTGTGCTCTCTCTCTTTCCCCCCTCTTTTGCACTCTCTCTCTCTTCCCCTCTCTTTTGCGCTCTCTCTCTCTCCCCCCTCTTTTGCGTTCTCTCTCTCCCCCCTCTCTTTTGCGCTCTCTCCCCCCTCTCTTTTGCGCTCTCTCTCCCCCCTCTCTTTTGCACTCTCTCTCCCCCCCCTCTCTTTTGCACTCTCTCTCTCCCCCCCACCCCTCTTTCTCCCCCACCCCTCTTTCTCCCCTACCCCTCTCTCTCCCCCCCTCTCTCTCTCTTTCCCCACCCTCTCTCTCTCTCTCTCTCTCTACCCCCCCCTCTCGCTCTCTCTCTCTCCCCCCTCTCTCTCTCTCCCCCTATCTCCCCCCCTCTCTCTCTCTCCCCCTATCTCACTCTCTCCCCCTATCTCACTCTCTCCCCCCTCTCTCTCTCTCTCTCTCTCCCCCTCTCTACCTCTCTTCCTTCCTCTCTACCTCTCTCCCCTCCTCTCTCTCCCTCCCTCTCCCCGCCCCTCTCTCTCTCCCCTCTCTCTCTCTCCCCTCTCTATCTCTCTCCCCTCTATCGCGCAACCGCAACTGGCCACATCCCATTCACACCCGGCCATGCCCCTTCACGGACATTCACGGCAGGCCATGCCCCTTTATGCCGGCCACGCCCCACTCATGTCTGGCCATGCCCACTTCTGCCGCAGATCAGCTTCAGCTAGGGACTCAAAGGCCAGGTGTGTTTGTCCTTGTGCTGTCTCTACTGCGCATGACAGCTTCGAACAAACACACTTGGCCTTTTATATTATAGGATTTCAAAATATCTGGTATGCATCAAGCAAATATGCACATTCATATAAAGTCCAAGATTATTCAAGCTGCATCGACATTAGATTTGCTTTTTAGAGCTGATTGTCCTTTCTGGTTACATGACCATTAAATACAGTAGAATTTGCATAATCAACAAACACATAATAAAAACAATGCAAACTTTTAAATGAGTAGTAAACTTCAAAGCCCTGAATCATGTGACAGCCATCAGCCAATCACAAAAAGCATTTACATATACACTCTTGCTCATGCTCAGTAGGAGGTGGCGTTTCAGGAAGTGTGCACATAAAAAGTCTGTGCACATTGTGATAATGGAAGTGAACTGGAAAGTAGTTTACAACTTTGTGCTCTGTTTTACTTCCTATAAACTGGGCTAATTCATCACTGATCAGCTTGCATGGAAAATGTTTTCTCCTTTTTTTATATTACTCTCTAAAGCAACATTATTTAAAGGGACCTAAAACCATATTTTTTTTATTTCATGATTCAGATAGAACATACAATTTGAAACCACTTTCCAATTTACTTCTATTATAAAATGTTCTTTATTTTCTTGTTATCCTTTGTTGAAAACCAGGAAGGTAAGTTCAGGAGTGTGCACGTGTCTGCAGTACTAAATGGCAGCAGTTTTGCACGCATGTTATACATTAGCAAGAGCACTAGATGGCAGCACTATTTCCTGTCATGTAGTTCTCTAGACCTGTGATTTTCAACCACTGTGCCGTGGGTGTGCCGTGAGAGATCATCAGGTGTGCCGCCGTGAACTGGTGCTTATCCTACACTGATTGTGAAACTCTTATACTGGTGCCCCCAAGGCTTAGGGACTTTAACAGTAGGATCCCTTGGGCCCCAGTAGTGTTTGCTTTTGGGCTCAATACTTGTGCACTGCTTACTGCCCTAACAAGTGGAACGTTTACTTGCATATCACCTAAAAATTTATTTTCATCACTGGTACAGCCTCAATACATGGAACTTTTGATTGTTATTATTGTGCCTCTAGCCTTGGCAATACAGTTGTAGTTACTGTCATGCTAATAAAGCTTAATTTAATTGACTAAATTGTTTTTATATATATATATATATATATATATATATATATATACGCTGTATTAAACTACAATGTGTGATTTTGTAAAATGTTGGGATGGTGGTGTGCCGCAGGATTTTTTTAATGTAAAAAAAAAATATGCCGTGGCAAAAAAAGGTTGAAAATCACTGCTCTAGATATGTGCACGCTGCCTATCTAGATTTCTCGTTAACAAAGAATAACAAGAAAACAAAGAAAATTTGATAACTTTTTAAAAATTGTATTCTCTATCTGAATCATGAAAGAAACTTTTGGGGTTTTACGTCCCTCTAAAGTCCCTTGGTCACAGCTTTTTTATGGTCAGATGTTTGTTAGTCTAAAGAATTAGTTGCAACATTTTTCAGACAGTTAGGGCCAGATTAACGTTCCCACTCGAGAGCTAACTGCGCTAGAAATAAGGTTTTTGCGCATGTTGGGTTGCACTCGTATTACAAGTTGAATGTAAAAAGTTATCGCTCGCATATTCTCAAGTGCGCTAACTAAACATGAAAATAGGAATATTTCACATCCCAATCTTCTTCACATAGAAGAATATGTGTTATTTATTAATATATATATATATATATATATATATATATAGGGAGTGCAGAATTATTAGGCAAGTTGTATTTTTGAGGATTAACCATGTTACAACCATGTTCTCAATGAACCCAAAAAACTCATTAATATCAAAGCTGAATAGTTTTGGAAGTAGTTTTTAGTTTGTTTTTAGTTATAGCTATTTTAGGGGGATATCTGTGTGTGCAGGTGACTATTACTGTGCATAATTATTAGGCAACTTAACAAAAAACAAATATATACCCATTTAAATTATTTATTTTTACCAGTGAAACCAATATAACATCTCAACATTCACAAATATACATTTCTGACATTCAAAAACAAAACAAAAACAAATCAGTGACCAATATAGCCACCTTTCTTTGCAAGGACACTCAAAAGCCTGCCATCCATGGATTCTGTCAGTGTTTTGATCTGTTCACCATCAACATTGCGTGCAGAAGCAACCATAGCCTCCCAGACACTGTTCAGAGAGGTGTACTGTTTTCCCTCCTTGTAAATCTCACATTTGATGATGGACCACAGGTTCTCAATGGGGTTCAGATCAGGTGAACAAGGAGGCCATGTCATTAGATTTTCTTCTTTTATACCCTTTCTTGCCAGCCACGCTGTGGAGTACTTGGACGCGTGTGATGGAGCATTGTCCTGCATGAAAATCATGTTTTTCTTGAAGGATGCAGACTTCTTCCTGTACCACTGCTTGAAGAAGGTGTCTTCCAGAAACTGGCAGTAGGACTGGGAGTTGAGCTTGACTCCATCCTCAACCCGAAAAGGCCCCACAAGCTCATCTTTGATGATACCAGCCCAAACCAGTACTCCACCTCCACCTTGCTGGCGTCTTAGTCGGACTGGAGCTCTCTGCCCTTTACCAATCCAGCCACGGGCCCATCCATCTGGCCCATCAAGACTCACTCTCATTTCATCAGTCCATAAAACCTTAGAAAAATCAGTCTTGAGATATTTCTTGGCCCAGTCTTGACGTTTCAGCTTGTGTGTCTTGTTCAGTGGTGGTCGTCTTTCAGCCTTTCTTACCTTGGCCATGTCTCTGAGTATTGCACACCTTGTGCTTTTGGGCACTCCAGTGATGTTGCAGCTCTGAAATATGGCCAAACTGGTGGCAAGTGGCATCTTGGCAGCTGCACGCTTGACTTTTCTCAGTTCCTGGGCAGTTATTTTGCACCTTGGTTTTTCCACACGTTTCTTGCGACCCTGTTGACTATTTTGAATGAAACGCTTGATTGTTCGATGATCACGCTTCAGAAGCTTTGCAATTTTAAGAGTGCTGCATCCCTCTGCAAGATATTTCACTATTTTTGACTTTTCTGAGCCTGTCAAGTGCTTTTTTTGACCCATTTTGCCAAAGGAAAGGAAGTTGCCTAATAATTATGCACACCTGATATAGGGTGTTGATGTCATTAGACCACACCCCTTCTCATTACAGAGATGCACATCACCTAATATGCTTAATTGGTAGTAGGCTTTCGAGCCTATACAGCTTGGAGTAAGACAACATGCATAAAGAGGATGATGTGGTCAAAATACTCATTTGCCTAATAATTCTGCACTCCCTGTATATTGTGTGTATATATATATATATATATATATATATATATATATATATATATATATATATATATATATATATATATATGATAGTATTTTGTTACACTATATGTATCTATACCTATATATATATATATATATATATATATATATATATATATAAAAGATTTTATATATAGTTATAGATATATACAGATATACAGTATATATATTTTTTATAAATGCATAAAACATATTCTGCTATGTGAAGAACATTGGAATGTGAAATATTTACAATAAATACACAGTATAACACTTTATTAAATATGAATATTGCACAAATATGATTTTACATGTTTTCATTTACTTAACTGCAAAGGACTTCAATGCACTTATATATCTATATATGTTTACATATGTATTTATGTGCTTTTATATGTAGATATGTCTGTAAACACATATATACACATATACATAAATACATATGTACATACACACACACACACACATATATATATATATATATATATATATATATATATATATATATATATATACACACACACTGTATATATATATATATATATATATATATATATATATATATATATATATATATATACATACAAATACATCTTTAGAGATGTATATGTATGTATCTCTATGTTAAAGCCCTTTACCTGCTTTATTTTGTTACACCTGAGACCTTATATCTTTGAGCACTTATAACATTTTGTGCAATATTTTTATTTAAATTATTTTTATTAGGGGGGGCGGAGCCTACACTCACTGCGGCTGGACGCATCTCTGTGAAGCTCTCTGAATTGGACTCTAAGTTTACAAATTAAATATAACCAAACTTCAATATTTCTTGCCCTGCATTAGATATACATCAAGGTGAACAGATATTTTCTAGGAGCTGATGTTTTGATGGAGTTTTTACCTATGTTCTTTGAGTCAGCTACGGGACAAGCTTAATATCAGGATTGGAAGCCATTTTTCTTTTTTTACAACTACGCAGCAACCTGTGATACAGAAATAGATCCTTAATTGGTTATGAAACGTAGGTCTGGGGCTGCCGCACTATTACCCCCCTCTGAACCCCGGGTATACGATATCCTACTATAGGATAACACTTACTTTGAGAGGGCAGATCCTGCCCAACTTAAAGAGCAGTGATACCCTGCAAGAAATTTCTCTAACTTGCCTAAATCCATCCTAACAAGTTTGATATGGAGACAGCAACATTTATCCTGGAAGAACTACGCCGTTTACTGGACGGATACCTTATTTCCTTTGAAGAGACGCTGCGTAGGGAACTGGTCTGTACAAGCGACCATACCTCAAAGGAAATCACTTTGCCTGATCCTACTCCTATACAGCAGGGGAGTTGTGGCGCTTTGGGGCCCTGACACTTGCAGCTTACCTGTGATGAACACTTAAATGACCAGGAGTCCGGTTCAGTGAAGCCCGCAGTGAGGAAGGAGGGAGCAGAGGCTGAGAGCTCAAAAGAAGCTATGGGACCCGTCATGCCTTCAGCAAGTTTCGAAAGTGCTGGTGCTGTGAGTCATTCCGCCTTTGAGCCTCTGCAGAAAGTTTGGAAGCTCGGACCTACAGAGATCCCAAGCGGTGTCCTAATCAAGAAAATTGGCGGTGTTTTGCGGCAGATGCTAGCCTCAATGGGATTCACCACAGCGCAGCCTTGGTACCAGCTAGTTTCGATTTCACTATCAGCCCTGCAGCATATTATTATAACTTTCTTTGCTCTGATGTGCTGCATCTGAACTGGGACCCTGGTGGCTAATTCTCTGTTGGGCATAGCGGGGCACTTTCGGATTCAGCCTTGGATAGGAACAGGTAAAAGGTGGTTGTATATGCCGGGAGCAACTACATTTGCAGCTTCAAGGCATATTACTGCACATTGTATTACATGAGCTGTTTTTGCTCTTATGCACCTCTGCCTAACTAGTTAAGGAATCGGTAAGACTGCTGTGAACTCTCAAGTTTGTGGAGCCCAGGAGTCTTTAGATTTATACAGCTACAAGGCTCTCAAGATGGGACTGCTCACTACGGTTAAACTGTTGCTTGGTTTCCAGAAGCCACTTCATTTTTGAGTGCTAGTGATTGATAATGTCCCTTGGATTATGCATGTACTGTGAGATTCCGCTTGAATTCACCTAACTAGGCTCTGTTTTGTTGTACCATATGCACATATGTAAGCCACACTTGATAACGATAGCATTACCAATGTGTATTACTATGTAAGAGACATTGTTTCTGGTATACACTATAATAGTGATTTTGAACTACACATTACAGGGAGTATATTAGACATGTATTTTGCCACATTTAGTAAAAAGCTTTGTTAAGAGGTCTCAAATAACAGTAGCCTGATAGAAAAACCAGGAAGCAAAAACCTAGGAGTAGCATTTCATTGAATGCATATACTATTACAAAATATATTGCATATGGCTTGCTATATTTATCTGTTTATGATACTATAATTGTTTGCATAGTCTATATTATATGCCATAAGATAGCAGTCATTTCTTGATTCTTATGACCCCCCTTAATGTTTTGGAAGATATTATTTAACTGTTTTATGTATATAAGGCATATACTGCTCCACAAGAATGATATACTTAATAATGCTATCTTCTCCCACTTTCTAGACTTTCAGTTTCTAATATCTTTATCTGTTTATCCATATATGTTCAAAAGTTTAATTGATATCTCCACTCTTACTCAGCACAACACACCCTACTAAATAGCATAAGTTTGGCGTAACCGACGGTCCCCATCTATCATACAAGCAATTGAATATATTATTGGTTCCTAGGTTTATGCTAAAAGGATGTACAATACTGTACTATTCACATTAGTATAGCTGACTTAGTCATATTTAAAGATAATTAATTCAAATTTCACATATCAATACATTGCTCCTTTACACTGGTCATCTTACCTATGAGGATGCACATAGAAATTAGACACATATGCCATCCAGAGCAAACAGCCCATGAGTGCTTCATTATAGAAGACCTATAACATTATTTCTGAAAGATTGAGCCCACAGCGTTCTCTTATAAGTTCTAGTTATTGTTGCTAATTAACTGCTGTTATTTATATTACTGTGGGTCCAAAAGTGGCCCAATCAATCCCATCTCCCCAGTTATTCCCCTTAAAGGTCATTACTGCATCCTGGGGTCCAAGAGTGGCCCCCGCTTGCTACTAGGGGATATCATTCTAACACAAACCTTATTAACTTCTAAGGGGATATCCTAACACTGTCATAATCGAAAACCTGAGGTCTGTTTTGTAAAACCAATACAGTACTGAATGTAAACTGTACTGCTTGTATGAACATATTTACTTTGGGAATTTTGACTGTAACCTGTTTTGTTTTCTAACCTCAATTAAAAAAAAAAAAAATTAAAAAAAAATATTTATATTAGATGGTGTTATTATGAGTGTAAGTGTACTTTTAATGTATTTTTAAATATGATTTGTGACACTTTTTTGTTTTGTGAAAAAGTTAACCAGAGCTCTGAGAAAGTGCTAATCATTCTAGCGTAAATCGCAATTAAAGTGACACTAAACCCAAATTTTTACTTTCGTGATTCAGTTTATTGCAGGTGTTTGGGCACATTGGGTTTATCACTCATATGACAAGTTGAAAATAAACGTGACCGATTGAGCTTAAAGGGACACTGAACCCAAATTTTTTTCTTTCGGGATTCAGATAGAGCATGCAATTTTAAGCAACTTTCTAATTTACTCCTTTTATTTTTTCTTTGTTCTCTTGCTATCTTTATTTGAAAAAGAAGGAATCTAAGCTGTTTTTTGGTTCAATACTCTGGACAGCACTTTTTTATTGGTGGATACATTTATCCACCAATCAGCAAAAACAATCCAGGTTGTTTACCAAAAATGGGCTGGCATCTAAACTTACATTCTTGCATTTCAAATAAAGATACCAAGAGAATGAAGAACATTTGATAATAGGAGTAAATTAGAAAGTTGCTTAAAATGTCATTCTCCATCTGAATCACGAAAGAAAAAAAATTTGGGTTCAGTGTCCCTTTAAGCTCAATCGGTCACGTTTACCTTCAACTTGTCATATGAGCGATAAACCTGATGTGCGCAAACACCTGCAATAAACTCCTTTTTGCCTGCGCATAACTGTCATTGCGCCACTCGTGATCTGGCCCTCTTTTAATTCTGACATCCATGTTCCTTTAAGATTTTTTTCCAGGTAACATAAATGTATAATGAGAAATTGAGCAAACCACTAGAAAATAAATTAAATAAAATATATTAAATGATTTTAAAACCAAGACTTCAGTGAAAAATTGCAAAACCTTTGATTAGTAACTTTTGAATTATCTAAGTGCAGTGTAGATAAATTGATAAGAACATTTTACAGCCTATTAATAACCTTATTAAGATACAGTATGAGATTACTGATGTAATAAAAAATAGCTCTTGATAACTACTGAGAGACATGAAAGAGAAAAACTACAAAGAACAAAGATTACAGATGTACACTGCACACTTTATGCATGGGACAAGGCTAATTTAATAGATATGTTAAACATGAAGTGTAAGTAATAAATAATATATGGAATCTTTTATGACTATGTTTTTTCTACAATAGTAAGAATAAATTAGGATAATATAAAGGCATTAATAAATAGCAATGATAAACAGTTTAATTAACATTATTCCATTTGAAAGAGACATCAAATTGATTATATAAAATATTTTATGCACTGAAAAGTTTTATATGGTTGTATATATATACAGGTATATTAATGCTGGTGGTGAGTGAAAGTTAGTTAGTGAATGTTGGGTCTGAAGTCTGGTGACATGTTGTAAGTAGCAACGTTGGCACATTGTATTTGCAGAATGCACAATCCTATTGCAGCACTGACAAACACACATTTTGGGCTATGTGCTAAAACTATTATCTAAAGGGATATTATATATCCATGAAAGTGCAATATGTCATGAGTGAGCTTGTCTCAAACTAGGGCTCATCTCAGGAGACGTAATCTTTATTACACTGTTGTAACAGTGTCCCAGCACAAAACACAGCAACGCAAGACTAACTCATTTTCATCTACATGCATTTTTATACTATTACAGTTCCTTACAAAGCAGAGAGCTAATTGGCTGATAATAATTGGCTAATAAATCTCACGTGATTAGTGGTTGCTCAAAAAACTGAGAATTAGTAAGATATGCTTTCTTGGAATTTGGCCAGATACTAATTAGGTTGGAAAAATAATACTAGACAAAGAGGCTTTGATTTTAAGATATTTAGAAAACAATCTATGAGTAAAGCTAAAACAAAGTTATATGTTTGTGTAACTTATTAGGTTAGAAGCAAGTTGTTAGAAAATTGCAGATACATAGCTTATTAGGTTATAAGTGAATTGCTGGAAAATACAGAAGAAATAGATCTGCAGTTTCAGAGAAGAGTTCAGTAAAAGAAAAGGAAATGTTTGGTTAAACATATAAAATAATGAAAATAGCATAAGCAGCTCATAACATTCCCCCCTTTGATCGCAAACGTCAAAGTGCCGAGATCACAAAAAGTCAATGCGTGTCATGGCGGTTTGACAATCACAATGCTATTAGTACATGGGTGCTCCCTTGCAAGATGGTTCACAGGACTATAAGAGGGTAAGCAAAAACAAGGTAGGAGTGAAGTTGTTAGGTAGTAGACGATTCCGCTATTCCCGGATGCTAAGCGCCGTTGGGTGGAGTAGACAACTACCTAAACATTCCTATATATATATATATATATATATATATATATATATATATATATATATATATATATATATATATATATATATATATATATATATATATGTGTGTGTGTGCGGTGTGTCATGACTTAGTGCAGAAACATTCTTGCAGAGTTGATGGCAAATAGTGGGTTGTCAGGCAGTATCATGGCATGTTTGGAAGGTGAAGGAATTCTGCACCTGTGAAGGAAATATAGAGAGTGTAAGTATAAGGTAATGCAATATTAAAACAAAATTAAAACACAGAAAGACAGGAGAGACAGAAACCCCCAGGGAGGGAAAAAAGGAGTGGGGTATGGGCATACAGGCTACGACCGGGGTGGCCATCAAAGTAGATGATGGTCCATGGTCTGTCCGTGGCCAGTTTCCAAATGTAGGAACGTTCTAGACGATCTTAGGGACGTAGTGCATAGGGATAAGACAGGGAAATTTAGGACACAGCTGGTGGTTAGGCAATAACATTGTAAGATCAAGAGGTCAAAAGAGACATAGAGCAGGAGAGAAGTAGGTGAACTCAGAAGAAATCAGGGACAAGAGAGATCTCAACATGGTGGGGAGATTAAAAACGGATAGAGGGAAACAAGTATTGGGGGAAGAATGAGACACAGAGAAAACACTCCTGCATGTAGAAATTAAACCAGGTACACATTATATACAGCAACACATCAGGATAAGGCATACTATAATAACAATGCCATAAAAGGGAACATAACCATCCCAAATTAGGTAGCCAATTAAAGAGATGGTCAAAAATACCTCCAAGGCCAAATTTGTCATCAATCACATCTTGGACATCATGAAAAAGGGACCTAATAACTGTAAGATGGTGACTCAAATTAAGTGATTGATCAATAACATAGGTACAACATTCTTTGCTCACAAAACTACACCCCCTCTTGGAAATCCAGGAGGTAATGAAGGGCCATCCAATTCTGCAATGCTAGTTGCTTCAACTCTTGGGCCCCACTCTGAACAACTCCTGCACTCTCATTCATGAAAGTCTGTAGAATCACAGACAACATGATAATGTCATGATGATTCAGGTAGACACCAAAGGCTGGGAGGATAGCTCGACCAGTTGAATCTCCAGCATACTTTTGGACAAAGGGGAGCAGATAGCTTCCAGATTCATGTTTATTGCGAATTGGGCCCAAGGGCAGCATGGGAGCAACACGGATGGCTGGGGCTACCACACCCAGGAAGCAGATGGCTGTATAGTTACCAGGGAAGACTGACACCGCTGTCTGTCCACATATCCAATACAACCCAGGGGGTGGTCTGTTAAGGAAAGATTATACAAGGGATGGGGAAACAAAAGTACAATTGGGGCCCTGGAGGAAACAAAAAAATGCAGTGAGATTATGATTCAGTCAGGATAATTCCAGAGGAATTTACCAGCCGGAAATGAGTGCCATTACTGGAAATTACATACTCACATAGGGAGGTACCCAACCACACCGTACCTTTGCAAATTTCCCTGCAGATAGTACCATATTAGGTGCCTCCCAAGGAGATAAAATTGCCTGATAGGTTGAACAATGGTGTACCTGGAGGAATAAAAGTAGACAAATCAAAGGTAAACAAATCAACATTAATACCCATGAGAGTAATACCCCCCTTATAATGAGTAGGAATGTTAGCACAAATATAGCAGTTGCCCTCAGTGTGATTGGCTATAGTTTGGAGTAGGACAACATGTCAGTTTAGTCCCTATTCACCTAAGGGACCGTTCTCTGAGGACAATTGGGCATTAGGTAAATTATCATTATGGGGAAAAGAATAATGGGGGTAAAAAGGGGCTGTGGCAAAGGTAGTTATATGGGAACACCAAGCAAAGAGGGGTAACTTTCGTTTCTCAGCTACCCACTCCATAATTTTCAAACCACATTCAATAGTGGGGTCTATGCAAATAGACTGGATAACAAAACTTTTATTGCGAACTTTGAGTATAATTACTTGTTGGGGCAGCTAGTAGTGGGAGGGAAAACTGCCACAGATACAAGGTTACCAGAACAAGATTATTTAGTAAAGGGGTTAGAACAAACACACTGACCAGGAGACACATATTGGGAAATAGAGTAAGAGAGCATGGTCAAAAGTGTGACACAAAATAAAGGAGACATACTGAGGAATGTTATCCAACAGAGGAGTGAGACAATGGAAATAAGAGTAAGGAAAGGTGACTTTTGTTTCTCAGCTACCCACTCCATAATTTTCAAACCACATTCAGTAGTGGGGGCTATGCAAATAGACTGGATAACAAAACCCTTAGGACTTTTTTTGCGAACTTTGAGTATAATTACTTGTTGGGGCAGCTAGTAGTGGGAGGGAAAACTGCCACAGATACAAGGTTACCAGAACAAGATTATTTAGTAAGGGGTTAAAACAAACACACTGACCAGGAGACACATATTGGGAAATAGAGAAAGAGAGCATGGTCAAAAGTGTGACACAAAACAAAGGAGACATATTGAGGAATGTTATCCAACAGAGGAGTGAGACAATGAAAATAAGAGTAAGGAAGACAAATCTTTCAGTTTCACTCATTCAGTTAGTGCGATTTCACTATTTCTGGTTAGTTGGAGTTTCAAACCAACAAGGGTCTGAATTAACCACTCGTTGTCAGGGGTCTTGGTTACCCCTTCTTCAGAGGCCTTGGTTGCCCCAGCTTCTTCTTTCTTTGGTCTGTTGCATGGTGCTTCTTTGTCCGGGCTGTATCTTTTACACCTGGAGTAGTGGATCCAAGAGTCGACCTCGGGAACTTTGATAGTTGTTGAGGTAGTCAGCAAAACCAGTAAGGACCTTTCCAGAGAGGCTGCAGTGGCTTCTTTTGGTAGGTCTTGACTAAAATGAAGTCACCTGACTGGAAGGGATGTGCAGTCACATCCAATGGCAAAGGCTGAGAGAGAGAGAGAGACATGTCTGTGCAGAGAATGTAATTGCTATTGCAGTTGCAAAAGATAAGCAGTTAGTATACATCACCCACTGCAAGGTCAGGCAGGTGTAAGGTGTAGGCACTATGCAAAGGAGGTGGCCTACCAAACAACAGTTCATATGGTGAGAGCTTGAGGGTCCCCCCTATAGTTTGTGCGAGTCCCAAACAGTGCTGGGGCAAAGCATCTACCCATTTAAGGCTTGCTTGAGAACACATTTTGGCAATAGTATGTTTCAGTGTCTGGTTCATTCTTTCCACTTGGCCTGAGCTTTTCTGGATGCCAAGGGGTATGGAGATGCCAAGTAAAGCCTAAGGCCCATATTTAATAAAGGTCTGTCAGATTCAATTACTCTGGGGAGGCCAAACCTGGGTATGAGTTCTTTTAGCATCCACTTTGCAACGTATTGGGCTTTCACAGTTCTAGTAGGAAAGGCCTCAACCCATCCAGTAAATTGGTCCATTATCACAAGTAAATGTTTGAAACCCCTACAAGGAGGCATGTCAGGAAAGTCAATTTTTAAACGTTCAAAAGGTTGAAATGCCCATGGGCGTCCACCTGGTGGGCCTTTAGGTTCCCCCCTTGGATTGCATTGAGCACAAGTCACACAATTCAATACAACTCATTTTGCAGTTTGGTGGATACCGGGGGGCAAACTAGTGTCTGTTAAGGGTTTCAGCAAGTCGTGTGGTACCTCAGTTTGGTTATGCAGAAAGGATAGCATAAGAGAGAGGTATGGTTGAGGTAGAGCAGGGCGTCCATCTGGAGTGGACCAGATACCAAAAGAATCACAGGTAAGACCAAGGCTAGTCCAGAGGCGAACCGTTTTTTCAGGAAGAGAAGTGTAAAGAGAAGACAATGTAGTGTCAAGAGGGTGAGGTTTGTGAGTGGGGTGACAGAGAAGGATAAGTGGCAGAGAAGCTGCATGCTAAACAATTCGATCAGCATAACTATTACAAAGTGAAATGGGGTCCTATGAGTGGGTGTGGGCTTTACAATGCATGACAGAGATGAAAGTGGGTAAATGGATTGAGTCAAGGAGTACAAAACTTGTGGTGATTGCAATTTGAGTACCAACAGAAGTTAGAAAACCTCTTAATTTCCATAATTGACCAGTGGCGTGTACAATCCCTAAAACATATTTACTATCAGTGTAAATGTTTACTGACCTGTCCTTTTGAGAGTTGACAAGCATGTGCGCTTGCATGTAGCTCAGCCGCTTGGGCACTGTAATGAGATGGAAGGGGCTCGGCCTCTATAACAGAATCTGTCATGACTACAGCATAGCCAGATTGACGAGAACCGTTCACCATCCTCGAACTTCCATCACAGAACAGTGTCCAATCCAGGCCAGGTAGAGGTACATCAGAGAAGTCATCCCTTGGTTTGGAGGAAAAGAGAGATACAGATAAACAGTCATGGTGTGGGGTACCATCATCGAGTAGAGGTAAGAAAGTTGCTTGGTTGAGAGAGGTACAGCGGAGAATAGTGATATTAGAAGGTACAAGGAGCAATGTCTCATACCTAGTGAGACGTTGGTTTGAGAATGTTGTGTATTTCTCTTGTTAAGCGTATCCAGTCCACGGATCATCCATTACTTATGGGATATTAACTCCTCCCCAACAGGAAGTGCAAGAGGATTCACCCAGCAGAGCTGCTATATAGCTCCTCCCCTAACTGCCATTACCAGTCATTCTCTTGCACCCAACGAATAGATAGGATGTGTGAGAGGACTGTGGTGATTATACTTAGTTTCATACCTTCAATCAAAAGTTTGTTATTTTATAATAGCACCGGAGTGTGTTATTCCTTCTCTGGTAGAATTTGAAGAAGAATCTACCTGAGTTTTTCTATGATTTTAGCCGGAGTAGTTAAGATCATATTGCTGTTTCTCGGCCATCTGAGGAGAGGTAAACTTCAGATCAGGGGACAGCGGGCAGATTAATCTGCAAAGAGGTATGTAGCAGCTTATTATTTTCTGACAATGGAATTGATGAGAAAATTCTGCCATACCGATATAATGTAAACTCAGCCTTAAATGCAGTAGCAGCAACTGGTATCAGGCTGTCATGTATGTATATTTTACACTTCAGTATTCTGGGGAATGGCACTTCACTGGAATTATACTGTATGCATAAAACTTTAGCCTAATTTGCAGGGACTAGCAACAGGCTTTTTAATAACACTCAATTTATTAATGTTAAACGTTTTTTGCTGGCATGTAAAATCGTTTAATTTTCTGAGGTACTGGGTGAAAAAATGTTTTGGGCACTATTTTTTTCCACTTGGCAGTCGTTTTATTTAATTTATGACAGTTTACTGATCTCTCTCACTGTTATGTGTGAGGGGGAGGGACCTTTTTTGGTGCTTTTGCTACGCATCAAAAAATTCAGTCAGAAGTTTATTGTCTTCCCTGCATGATCCGGTTCATCTCTACAGAACTCAGGGGTCTTCAAAACTTGTTTTGAGGGAGGTAATCACTCACAGCAGAGCTGTGAGATTGTAGTTGACTGTGATAAAAAAAAAAAAAACGTTTATTTCTGTATTTTTTTTTTCTTTTCTTTTTTTCTGCTATCAGGGTTAGTTATCCTTTGCTAATGGGAGCAATCCTTTGCTAAAATTGTGTTTTTTACAAAGATTTGATGCTATAACTTTTCAGTTTATTAATTTTCAACTGTCATAACTTTTTCTGTGCTTCTTATAGGCACAGTACGTTTTCATATTATAGTAAATTACTTGAAAAGTATTTCCAAGTTGCTAGTTTATTTGCTAGTGTGTTAAACATGTCTGATTCAGAGGAAGATATCTGTGCTATATGTGCTAAAGCCAAAGTGGAGCCCAATAGAAATTTATGTACTAACTGTATTGATGCTACTTTAAATAAAAGTCAATCTGTACAAATTGAACATATTTCACCAAACAACGAGGGGAGAGTTATGCCGACTAACTCGCCTCACGTGTCAGTACCTGCATCTCCCGCTCGGGAGGTGCGTGATATTGTAGCGCCGAGTACATCTGGGCGGCCATTACAAATAACATTACAGGATATGGCCACTGTTATGACTGAAGTTTTGGCTAAATTACCAGAACTAAGAGGTAAGCGTGATCACTCTGGGGTGAGAACAGAGTGCGCTGATAATATTAGGGCCATGTCAGACACTGCGTCACAATTTGCAGAACATGAGGACAGAGAGCTTCATTCTGCGGGTGACGGTTCTGATCCAAACAAACTGGATTCAGATATTTCAAATTTTAAATTTAAGCTGGAAAACCTCCGTGTATTACTAGGGGAGGTGTTAGCGGCTCTGAATGATTGTAACACAGTTGCAATACCAGAGAAAATGTGTAGGTTGGATAAATATTTTGCGGTACCGGCGAGTACTGACGTTTTTCCTATACCTAAGAGACTTACTGAAATTGTTACTAAGGAGTGGGATAGACCCGGTGTGCCGTTCTCACCCCCTCCGATATTTAGAAAGATGTTTCCAATAGACGCCACCACACGGGACTTATGGCAAACGGTCCCTAAGGTGGAGGGAGCAGTTTCTACTTTAGCTAAGCGTACCACTATCCCGGTGGAGGATAGCTGTGCCTTTTCAGATCCAATGGATAAAAAGTTAGAGGGTTACCTTAAGAAAATGTTTGTTCAACAAGGTTTTATATTGCAACCTCTTGCATGCATTGCGCCTGTCACGGCTGCAGCAGCATTTTGGTTTGAGTCTCTGGAAGAGACACTTGAATCAGCTCCATTAGATGAGATTACACACAAGCTTAAAGCCCTTAAGTTAGCTAACTAATTTATTTCAGATGCCGTAGTACATTTAACTAAACTTACGGCTAAGAATTCCGGATTCGCCATTCAGGCACGCAGAGCACTGTGGCTAAAATCCTGGTCAGCTGACGTTACTTCTAAATCTAAATTGCTTAATATACCTTTCAAAGGGCAGACCTTATTCGGGCCCGGGTTGAAAGAAATTATCGCTGACATTACAGGAGGTAAAGGCCATGCCCTGCCTCAAGACAGAGCCAAACCTAAGGCTAGACAGTCTAATTTTCGTTCCTTTCGTAATTTCAAAGCAGGAGCAGCATCAACTTCCTCTGCACCAAAACAGGAAGGAGCTGTTGCTCGCTACAGACAAGGCTGGAGACCTAACCAGTCCTGGAACAAGGGCAAGCAGGCCAGGAAACCTGCTGCTGCCCCTAAGACAGCATGAATCGAGGGCCCCCGATCCGGGAACGGATCTAGTGGGGGCAGACTTTCTCTCTTCGCCCAGGCTTGGGCAAGAGATGTCCAGGATCCCTGGGCGTTAGAGATCATATCTCAGGGATACCTTCTGGACTTCAAATTCTCTCCCCCAAGAGGGAGATTTCATCGGTCAAGGTTGTCAACAAACCAAATAAAGAAAGAGGCGTTTCTACGCTGCGTACAAGATCTTTTATTAATGGGAGTGATCCATCCGGTTCCGCGGTCGGAACAAGGACAAGGGTTTTACTCAAATCTGTTTGTGGTTCCCAAAAAAGAGGGAACTTTCAGGCCAATCTTGGATTTAAAGATCCTAAACAAATTCCTAAGAGTTCCATCGTTCAAAATGGAAACTATTCGGACAATTTTACCCATGATCCAAAAGGGTCAGTACATGACCACAGTGGATTTAAAGGATGCTTACCTTCACATACCGATTCACAAAGATCATTACCGGTATCTAAGGTTTGCCTTTCTAGACAGGCATTACCAGTTTGTAGCTCTTCCATTCGGATTGGCTACGGCTCCGAGAATCTTCACAAAGGTTCTGTGTGCTCTTCTGGCGGTACTAAGACCGCGAGGAATTGCGGTAGCTCCGTACCTAGACGACATTCTGATACAAGCTTCAAGCTTTCAAACTGCCAAGTCTCATACAGAGTTAGTACTGGCATTTCTAAGGTCGCATGGATGGAAGGTGAACGAAAAGAAGAGTTCTCTCTTTCCACTCACAAGAGTTCCCTTCTTGGGGACTCTTATAGATTCTGTAGAAATGAAGATTTACCTGACAGAAGACAGGTTAACAAAGCTTCAAAATGCATGCCGTGTCCTTCATTCCATTCAACACCCGTCAGTAGCTCAATGCATGGAGGTGATCGGCTTAATGGTAGCAGCAATGGACATAGTACCCTTTGCACGTCTACATCTCAGACCGCTGCAATTGTGCATGCTAAGTCAGTGGAATGGGGATTACTCAGACTTGTCCCCTACTCTGAATCTGGATCAAGAGACCAGAAATTCTCTTCTATGGTGGCTTTCTCGGCCACATCTGTCCAGGGGGATGCCATTCAGCAGGCCGGACTGGACAATTGTAACAACAGACGCCAGCCTACTAGGTTGGGGCGCTGTCTGGAATTCTCTGAAGGCTCAGGGACAATGGAATCAGGAGGAGAGTCTCCTACCAATAAACATTCTGGAATTGAGAGCAGTTCTCAATGCCCTTCTGGCTTGGCCCCAGTTAACAACTCGGGGGTTCATCAGGTTTCAGTCGGACAACATCACGACTGTAGCTTACATCAACCATCAGGGAGGGACAAGAAGCTCCCTAGCAATGATGGAAGTATCAAAGATAATTCGCTGGGCAGAGTCTCACTCTTGCCACCTGTCAGCAATCCACATCCCGGGAGTGGAGAACTGGGAGGCGGATTTCTTAAGTCGTCAGACTTTTCATCCGGGGGAGTGGGAACTTCATCCGGAGGTCTTTGCCCAAATACTTCGACGTTGGGGCAAACCAGAGATAGATCTCATGGCGTCTCGACAGAACGCCAAGCTTCCTCGTTACGGGTCCAGATCCAGGGATCCGGGAGCGGTTCTGATAGATGCTTTGATAGCACCTTGGACCTTCGGGATGGCTTATGTGTTTCCACCCTTCCCGATGCTTCCTCGATTGATTGCCAGAATCAAACAGGAGAGAGCATCAGTGATTCTAATAACGCCTGCATGGCCACGCAGGACTTGGTATGCAGATCTAGTGGACATGTCATCCTGTCCACCTTGGTCGCTACCTCTGAAACAGGACCTTCTGATCCAGGGTCCCTTCAAACATCAAAATCTAATTTCTCTGAAGCTGACTGCTTGGAAATTGAACGCTTGATTTTATCAAACGTGGTTTTTCTGAGTCAGTTATTGATACCTTAATACAGGCTAGGAAGCCTGTTACCAGAAAGATTTACCATAAGATATGGCGCAAATACTTATATTGGTGCGAATCCAAGAGTTACTCATGGAGTAAGGTTAGGATTCCGAGGATATTGTCTTTTCTACAAGAAGGTTTAGAAAAGGGTTTATCCGCTAGTTCCTTAAAGGGACAGATTTCAGCTCTGTCCATTCTTTTACACAAACGTCTGTCAGAAGTTCCGGACGTTCAAGCTTTTTGTCAGGCTTTAGCTAGGATCAAGCCTGTGTTTAAAACTGTTGCTCCACCATGGAGTTTGAACTTAGTTCTTAATGTTTTACAGGGGGTTCCGTTTGAACCCCTTCATTCCATTGATATCAAGTTGTTATCTTGGAAAGTTCTGTTTTTAATGGCGATTTTCTCGGCTCGAAGAGTCTCTGAGTTATCTGCCTTACATTGTGATTCTCCTTATCTGATTTTTCATTCAGACAAGGTAGTTCTGCGTACTAAACCTGGGTTCCTACCTAAGGTGGTCACTAACAGGAATATCAATCAAGAGATTGTGGTTACATCTTTGTGTCCTAATCCTTCTTCGAAAAAGGAACGTCTGCTACACAATCTAGATGTAGTCCGTGCCCTGAAATTTTATCTACAGGCAACTAAGGATTTTCGACAAACGTCTTCCCTGTTTGTCGTTTATTCTGGTCAGAGGAGAGGTCAAAAAAGCTTCGGCTACCTCTCTCTCCTTTTGGCTTCGTAGCATAATACGGTTAGCCTATGAGACTGCTGGACAGCAGCCTCCTGAAAGAATTACAGCACATTCTACTAGAGCTGTGGCTTCCACTTGGGCCTTTAAGAATGAGGCTTCTGTTGAACAGATTTGCAAGGCTGCAACTTGGTCTTCTCTTCATACTTTTTCCAAATTTTACAAATTTGACACTTTTGCTTCTTCGGAGGCTGTTTTTGGGAGAAAGGTTCTTCAGGCAGTGGTTCCTTCCGTATAAAGAGCCTGCCTGTCCCTCCCGTCATCCGTGTACTTTAGCTTTGGTATTGGTATCCCATAAGTAATGGATGATCCGTGGACTGGATACACTTAACAAGAGAAAACATAATTTATGCTTACCTGATAAATTTATTTCTCTTGTGGTGTATCCAGTCCACGGCCCGCCCTGTCACTTTAAGGCAGGTAATTTTTCCATTAAACTACAGTCACCACTGTACCCTATGGTTTTCCTTTCTCTGCATGTTTTCGGTCGAATGACTGGTAATGGCAGTTAGGGGAGGAGCTATATAGCAGCTCTGCTGGGTGAATCCTCTTGCACTTCCTGTTGGGGAGGAGTTAATATCCCATAAGTAATGGATGATCCGTGGACTGGATACACCACAAGAGAAATAAATTTATCAGGTAAGCATAAATTATGTTTTTATTGAGTAAGGGGTGTACTGCGTGTAGCACATAAATGTATAAAGAATGTCCCTGTACAAGCTCCTTTACCCTTTTTTTCCATTTGAAATAGCTGATTTAGTCTGTGGTATACCCACCTATAGTAAACGTTTTATACTGGAGTCTCAGCTATCAAGCAGCCTAAGTAAACAATCCAGCATAAGAAACCACACTCATAGTGGGGTGCAGGATAGTTAAAGGGACAGTTTACCCAAATTAAAAATATTTTTAATTGAAACTGCTGACATAGTTAAATATATATAAATTGGGAGAAGACTGGGGCTTCATGATTATTACACCTAATATGATTTTTATGCTGATTAATTCTAACACATACTATATGGGCAGTCTCTCCAATATAAACCTTCCCACATAGACAGTTTATCAAATACACAGAATAAGTTGTATCACAGGTAAAATACCCTTTGACGGTATATATTTTTTTACCAGTAAATGGATGTCTAAAGGAAAGACCCTGGCTTTTACAGATTAAAAGACTCTGTTTAACCCTTTTAGCACTGCCTATTTCTGTATGTACAAGTTCATCCCTTAAATGCTGGCATGGAAGGCAACTCAAATTCAGTAATATCTGGATGACATGTATGCAATATAGACCAATGTTTTTTCTAACAATCTTCATTAATCTTCAAGCTTTAAAATAGCAAATAAGGCTATGACAATAAAAACTGCAGACAAGGGAGGAGACATCACAGTTATGAATACATTAATGTATGTCACTGAGATTGAGTAAACTTTCACAAAAAGAGGGTCAATAGAGAGGTATCATGTCATTCAACCCACCAGATACATAAAGAAATAGCTAATGTAGTAAATAAGGGAACACGGTTGGGCATAGTTTCAAAAGAGGTTTCCCAGTTTCTAATTAAAGATCATCTACCTAGACCTGTCTTCTATATGCTCCCTAAGGTAAACAAACGACTAGATAACCCTCCATTGAGGCAAATTATGGCTGTAATAGATTTGTTCTATTCAAATATAGCGATTATGCTGGATAAGGTATTACAGCAGTATATGTCCCTCTCAAACTCCTATATAAATGATACTGGTGATTTCTTTTTTTTAATTTTCTTTTTTCTCCACTGTACAGAAAAAATAAACAGAATACCAGAACAAAAAAAGAAAAGAAAAGAAACAATACATAAATGACAGAAACTTTCACATAGTTGTGTTTACATCCTGGTTCCTATCCATCAATGCATCATACTTCAGATGACATTATGAGCCAGTAGTTTGTAATATTACAATATGTTCAATATCTTATTTGACCAATTTATACAATTCCTTTAAATTCTAAATGACATTAATATTCAATCCATATATCAGCCTTGATATATAATTTTAACCCAAAGTTATATTTATGTACAGCAGTTTTTTTTACTTTTATATTCCTCATTCACACCACATTCCTACCCCTCCCCCACAAATAAAAGATAATAAGCTGTATTTTTAAGAGGGTACAGCAATTGATCTAATGAGGGTTCTGGTAGGAATTTTATAAACATAGCCCATTTCCCAAAAAAACATCTTTATTTCATTATCCAGATGTAATTGTGTAGCATATTGATCTAAGATTAGTTGCTTCAAAATAAAGTTTTTCCACTCCTTAAAATTGTTATTTTTCTTATTTTTCCAATTTCTAAGTATAATATTTCTGGCTGCTAGAATAACCATATTTACAAATTTCCACTCTTTGTCTGACTCCTTATTAATCAGGAATATCATTTGTTCTAAATCAAGCGCTAGAGACTTTATTACAATTTTGTTAACCCAAAATTCCACTTTCCGCCAGAATTGTCTTATTAGTGGACACTCCCATATAAGATGTATTAAATCTGTGGCATAATAACTACATTTTGGACATTTATTAAATTTATTATTGCCCCAGAGCGCACCCTTTTTGGGGTTATAATATGTTCTATATATTAATTTTAAATACATCTCTCTCCAAGTTGCTGATTCTGTGGCCTTTTCTACTTTTCTAATAGAGTTGTATATAATTTCCGGCGTTACTTCTATACTTATGTGTTGGGTCCATTTTCTAGGTTCATCTGGCCCTCTAGGCTGAATAACAACTGGTACCATGGTGCTATTGCAAATATACCCTGACTGGTCATTTTTACCCAAGGTTCTATTTTTTCCCACCTCCACTCAAACCCATTTTCCCTATATAGCTCATCTGCATAATGTCGGGTTTGCAAATATGCAAAGAAATCTCTGTTCAAAAGTGCATAGTTATTTTTTAATGTTTCAAATGACCTGACTACTTTCTCTTCTTCATTCACCAATTGATAGATATATTTTAATCCACTATCATGCCACCTCTTGAATACAATTGAATATATCCCTTCCAGAAATGCTGGATTCCCTATAGCCATTAGGTATTTAGATGCACCAAATTGAATCCCCAATTTTATGCAATTTTTTTCCCAGGCCCATATAGGATAATACAATGTCTTCAATGTTTTAATCCCAACAGGGGAGATTATTATGGGGGATGTATAGAATGTTCAGTAATAGATATGGTCTAGCAAGAATTTTCTTTACTTCCTGTACTGAGTAATATGATGCCCCTGATAACCATTCGACCACTATTTTACCCAGACATATCCAGTTATAGTATTCAAATTGAGGGAGGGCTAATCCTCCCAATTCTCTAGATAAACATAGTTTCCTAACTGCTATTCTGGGTTTTTTCTTGTCCCATATAAACTGTGAAACCACAGTCTGTAAATCTTTAAAATCCTTTTTTACCACTGGTACCGGTACATTTTGCATTATATATAATAATTTTGGTAATATTATCATTTTTACCAGATTCATCCTACCTGTTACAGACATTGGTAACGTCATCTATTTCTTTAAATCTTCTTTTATCATTTTTAATAGAGGAGAAAAATTTAAGCTGTACCATTTATCTTCTTCCATAGAAATTTGGATACCTAAATATTTAAATTACTCTCCTGTATCCTTAAATAGTCTATCTATTTCTGATCCCATTTTTTTCTTTAACCATAACAATTCCAATTTAATAGGATTTATTTTGTATCCGTAAAAAGGAACTAAACTGCTTGAAAATATCCAGTACAATAGGAATATTCTTCTTTGTATCTCAGACAAATAAAAGCAAATCATCTGCGTATAATAAAACAATCAATTCTTTTATACCTATCTTAATACCTTGGACCCTATCTCTTAAAGCACATGCCAATACTTCAATTGCTATATCAAACAGCAGAGGAGATAGAGGGCATCCTTGATGTGTTCCTCTTTCTTTCAAATATTTTTATGAATATCTATGAAGAGAAATCTGTCTATAAAAATACTCTTCTGTTGCAATATCTGGCCACATGGTGGTGCTGCATAGACATTATTTTTGGTGTGTGGTATGGCGACATTGGAACCCTTGAAATATGTGTGCAGGAATTAAATATGAGCACTAGCTCAATTAAATTTACTTTGAATGCCAGTGAAGAAAGTATTAATTTTCTGGACACCAATGTTTATTTTAAGGATGGAAATTTATGTATGGACTTGAATGTGAAACCAACGGATAGAAATAGTCTGTTACATTTTCAGAGTTGCCATCCCAAAAATATCATGAGATCATTACCTCGCAGTCAGTTTATGAGGATTAAACGTATTGTGTCTGAAGAAGAAAAATTAAAGAAAAGATTCAATGAGATGGCAAAAAGATATGAGGATAGAGGTTTCACCCCCAGATTGATGCAAAGGGAATTGACTAATGTAAAATCGTCTATTAACTCACTGCAGAAAAAGAAAGAGAATCGTATGATTCTGGTTATGGACAACTATAATCATAGTGGTAAGATAATAAAGATTGTTAAAAATCATTGGTCTATATTGCATACATGTCATCCAGATATTGCTGAATTTGAGTTACCTGCCATACCATCATTTAGGAGAAGATGGAATTTGAGGGATGAACTTGTACATACAGACCTAGGAAGTGCTGAAGAAGTTAAACAGTTTTTTAACCTTTAAATGCCAGCGTTGCTACCCCTGTTTGAGCTGTGGAGATTTCAACTCAATGATAAAGGGTCCTTCATTTGCACATCCACTTACTGGTAAAAAAATTACCATCATAGGGTATTTTACCTGTGATACAACTTATGCTGTGTGTTTGATAAAATGTCCATGTGGGCAGGAATATGTTGGAGAGACCACCCGTAGAGGACATGATAGATAAAATCAATATAAGGTGTAATAATCATGAAGCCCCAGTCTCCTCCCATTTTTGCAATTTGGCCGCAACAGCTTAGTTTTCAAGTAATTGATACTGTACCATATGCATGGCGGGGGGGGGGGGGTTGATAGGGAGCTTATACTTAGGATAAAAGAAGCATTTCTTTTATCCTAAAATAAGGAATAAATAAGGAATTAGACTGCTCTATATTTCTATAATAATGTAGTTTGGATATGTACATCTGTATAGATAACTGATATTGTAAACATTTTTTTTTATTTGGAACTATGTTATAGAAAAAATATTTTTGTATCTTTTCTTATTTCTGTAACTTTAAATTGCATTAATTGTTTTAGCCACTAGGGGGCGTGTGCATTGCCATATACTGATTGATAGCCTCAATGAGGATTTGGTATATAATGGTGCATTGTATGATGTCAGCTATGCATGATCAAGGGCAGGGTGTACGAAAAATCGCCATACACATGACCCAGTTGTATTGGTAATATAGGTCATTATTAAGTGCTGCTGTGTGTGGATACATATTGAAGGCTGGACAGCATCCTTGTATCAGCATAAACTACACAGGAGATGCTGTGCTCATGGTGCATGATATAGTGTAAACTGGATATCCATTGGCACATGCAGCTGACCCCCACAAGATTTTACCACAAATTTACCAAAATAATCTTCAACATAAACTAGCTGGTATTCTCTTAAATACTGGAAGCTGAAAAAAATAAAAACATAAAACCCTGGACTAATTACAATTGTTTGTCAAAACATGATAAGACTATGGCATCTACTTATCAAGCCGTCAACCGCAAATGCGCTGGAATTCCGCAGGGTATTTGTGGCGAGCCTGATTCTCCTTAGTTATCAAACCCTACAGACTGGCAAAAGTAGAATTTTGTGACATAACATACGATCCGCCGGGCAGAGTCCGACACAGATTGATGCTTACGTCATTACAGATGTTCCGAATGCAAATTCAACACTATCTGACTACTTTTGCTAGTTAACAAAAATCTACCAGGTACACTTACCACTATTCCGGCCCATCGTACCTGGTCTTCAATCTGCCGCCCTGGAGGCGGCGGATACCATAGGAATCAATGGGAGTCTGAAAGCAGTGAAAGCTCATGTTCGCTGCTGCCCGATATCCCATTGATTCCTATGGTAATGTTTACACCTAACACCCTAACATGTACCCCGAGTCTAAACACCCCTAATCTGCCGCCCTCTACACCGCCGCCACCTACATTATAATTATTAACCCCTAATCTTCCGCCCGACACCGCTGCTACCTACATAAAGCTATTAACCCCTAATCAGCCCACCCCTACACCGCCGCCACCTACATTATACTTATTAACACATAATCTGCCGCCCGACACCGCCACCACCTACATAAAGTTATTAACCCCTAATCTGCCCCCCTACACCACTGCCACCTACATTATACGTATTAACCTTTAATCTGCCACCCCTACACCGCCGCCACTATATTACATTTATTAACCCCTAAACCTAAGTCTAACTCTAACCCTAACACCCCCTAATTTAAATATAATTTAAATAAATATAAATAAATATTCCTATCATTAAATAAATTATTCCTATTTAAAACTAAATATTTACCTTTAAAATAAACCCTAAGCTAGCTGCAATATAACTAATAGTTACATTGTAGCTAGCTTAGGATTTATTTTTATTTTACAGGCAAGTTTGTATATATTTTAACTAGGTAGAATAGTTACTAAATAGTTATTAACTATTTACTAACTACCTAGCTAAAATAAATACAAATTTACCTGTAAAATAAAACCTAACCTATGTTACACTAACACCTAACACTACACTAAAATTAAATTAATTCCCTACATTAAATACAATTAAATACAATTAAATAAAATTATCTAAAGTACAAAACCCCCCCACTAAATTACAGAAAATAATAAACAAATTACAAGATTTTTAAACTAATTACACCTAATTTAATCCCCCTAACAAAATAAAAAAGCCCCCCAAAATAAAAAAGCCCCCCAAAATAAAAAAAGCCCTACCCTACACTAAATTACAAATAGCCCTCAAAAAGGGCCTTTTGCTGGGCATTGCCCCAAAGTAATCAGCTCTTTTACCTGTAAAAAAAATTACAAACTCCCCCAACATTAAAACCCACCACCCACACAACCAACCCTACTCTAAAACCCACCCAATACCCCCTTAAAAAAACCTAGCGCTAACCCCTTGAAGATCACCTTACCGGGAGAAGTCTTCACCCAACTGTGCCGAAGTCCTCAACGAAGCCAGGAGACGTCTTCTTCCAAGCCGGGCGAAGTAGTCCTCAAGACGGGCAGAAGTCTTCATCCAGACGGCATCTTCTCAATCAGTCAATAGGATTGAGCTTGCATTCTATTGGCTGTTCCAATTAGCCAATAGAATGCAAGCTCAATCCTATTGGCTGATTGCATCAGCCAATTGGATTGAAATTAAATCCTATTGGCTGATTACATCAGCCAATAAGATTTTTTCTACCTTAATTCCGATTGGCTGATAGAATTCTATCAGCCAATCGGAATCTAAGGGACGCCATCTTGGATGACATCACTTAAAGGTACCTTCATTCAGCAAGAAGACGTCGGCCGAAGAGGATGCTCAGCGTCGGATGTCTTGAAGATGGAGCCACTCCGCGCCGGATGGATGAAGATAGAAGATGCCGTCTGGATGAAGACTTCTGCCCATCTGGAGGACCACTTCTGCCCATCTGGAGGACCAGTTCTGCCAGATTTGTTGAGGACTTCGGCCCGGTTGGGTGAAGACTTCTCCCGGTAAGGTGATTTTCAAGGGGTTAGTGATAGGTTTTTTTAAGGGGGTATTGGGTGGGTTTTAGAGTAGGGTTGGTTGTGTTGGTGGTGGGTTTTAATGTTGGGGGGGATTTGTAATTTTTTTTTACAGGTAAAAGAGCTGATTACTTTGGGGCAATGCCCCGCAAAAGGCTCTTTTAAGGGCTATTTGTAATTTAGTGTAGGGTAGGGATTTTTTATTTTGGGGGGCTTTTTTATTTTGTTAGGGGGATTAGATTAGGTGTAATTAGTTTAAAAATCATGTAATTTGTTTATTATGTTCTGTAATTTAGTTGGGGTTTTTTGTACTTTAGATAATTTTATTTAATTGTATTTAATTGTATTTTATGTAGGGAATTAATTTAATTATAGTTTAGTGTTAGGTGTTAGTGTAACATAGGTTAGGTTTTATTTTACAGGTATATTTGTATTTATTTTAGCTAGGTAGTTATTAAATAGTTAATAAATATTTAATAACTATTCTACCTAGTTAAAATAAATACAAACTTGCCTGTAAAATAAAAATAAACCCTAAGCAAGATACAATATAACTATTAGTTATATTGTGGCTAGCTTAGGGTTTATTTTACAGGTAAGTATTTAGTTTTAAATAGGAATAATTTATTTAATGATAGGAATATTTATTTAGATTTATTTAAATTATATTTAAGTTAGGGGGTGTTAGGGTTAGTGTTAGACTTAGGTTTAGGGGTTAATAAATTTAATATGTTGGCGGTGATGAATGAGGGGGTAGATTAGGGGTTAATAAATATAATGTAGGTGGCAGCGGTGTAGGGGGCGGCA